>NC_142283.1:68873722-69027431 GCF_052056855.1 Sturnus vulgaris | reverse complement strand
CAGGGTCCTCACAGTTCCTGGGCAACTGGGTAGCCTGATCCTATTGCCTTTCCAGCCCAGGGAGATTTAAGACTGGCTCTCTCACCTCTAACTGGCCAAGGCAGACACCCCTGTAATCTCTGCTGAATTCAGTAGCCATGGGACGTTACAGAAGCCAGCTTGGGAAACACCAAAACTCATTTTCTCACCCCTTGCTGCATGTTAAAACTACCAGCCTAAGGGCTCATGGATTTTGCCCCTCGCTCTTCACAAGGGCACACATTGAACATTGCCTTCACACTGTATTTTGAATCGCCCTTAGGCTTAGGCACCTGCCTGTCCAGTGTGGGAGAGCCACACAAAGGCTCAAGAACAGCACTGGCAACACTTTGGGAAGGGTCAAGTTGTAAAAGGAAGCACTGTGTGAACTTGGGTCCTGGTACTGTTGGCTGTCCACTGGACAGAGGGGGACTGGGTGGTATTTCATGAGATGATTTGAGTCTACCAAAGTCCCGTCTTGGATTTGCAAATATTTAATTTGATCCAGTACTGAATTCTCAGATTTTCCAGAAATAAAAAGCATGGCTAAACCACAGCTTCAGTCCATCTAGAGAAAATATATATGCCCAAATGATTTGGCAGTATAAACAACTTCAATAAATCCAGACCCTCTTAAACTGAACTTGTTAAGTCAATACCGTCAAATCAATTTTCATAATGATATATAAAGACAATCACATTGAATTAAAACATCCTATTCATCTATAAGACAAAGCTTTCACATCTCCTGTCACATCGACCTCTTCCCTAATATTACAAAACAATAAAAGGAATTGTATTCATACCTTCCTTAGCAGTAAAGTAGCAGTATTTGCCAGCTCTGTGCACAACTTCTGTCAGACTGCAGCTTTTTTTTTCTGACAAGCCTAGTACTCTTCTCTTTTGCCAAGGGGCAAACTACAATCACATATCAAAATTGTAAAACACTTTCTCTTTTCATCTTCAGAAGGAACATCAAATTAGAGGAATGATGAAAGGTGTGAAGTTAACAGAAAGTTGACAGAAAGTTAGCAGAAAGTTAACAGCTGGATCTTTGCTATTTCATTCAGCTGTTAACCTGAGCAAACTTTGCAGTCTTTACATATATAATTTATACTTTATCATATATTCCATACTAAAATATGGCATATTGCAGATGAGAGGTTCAAATAGATTGAGACCATGAAAATATTTAAAATATAGGATGTACTACTCTTAATGTAAGGCTTAATTTATAAGGGAGAGAACAAAATTATCAATGACTACAAATTACCTGCATAAAAAAAAAAAAATCATTAGAAATAATCTGTTTTCTTTGTGACAAAAGACAAGAAAGACGACTAAAGCTGTGTGTCAGACAGGTCTGGGCACAGTTTCAGTGCTAATTAGGGAAGGACTTGCAGAGCTTCTCCTCCTTTGCGATGACAGATTATACCGTACAGTTGTACTAAGGGGGATTTAGTCCTATTAGCCTTCTCCCCTCTGCCTCATAATTCATTTACTGCTAGAAACAAATTTACTTAGCACGTATCTCAGTGATTTATAAAGGTAACGAGCGACCAAACGGTTTGATTTGCAGCCAATCTACACTACTGATATCTTTAAAGTGTTTCCAGCCTGGCCGCTGTTGGAAGAGCAGTTTTCCCAGCAGTTTTCAGAACAAAGCTGAACTTCCTCAGCCTGCTCAGGTCCTATTGTTCATGAGTTTTCTTCAGAAAAGTCTTCAAGCTTTGCTTTGCAGGTTGCAAATTTCCATATAAGTGGATCTGAATAGGTAATTATATTGCTACTAGCAAGCTTCTTCATACTTTTTTTTTTTAGCATTAAATCAAGTGGCAAATGGCTTTATGGGTCATATTTTCAAATGTCCCTTACCTTACATATTTATTTTCATCATAAGCAAAATAAATTCATTCTGGTCAGATAACATCTAGTAGTCTTATGTACCTCATACCTTCCCCTGGTAAAACAGTCTGTGCATTTGCGTCCTGTGAGTTTTCTCACACAGAAGTCCTGGCTCCCATTTAAATTCCCTCAAGACAGAGAAATTAGCTAATTAGAGAGGAATCCTTACCTAAAGTCTTCAAATGACAGACCAAATTCTAGACATTCAGTTAATACAAAGCTAGCTCTCACTGAATTGAGAGCAAAAGGAAGAGGATGGTGAACAAGAACAGCCAGCATGAACTTTCCAAGGACAAACAGAACAGTGGACATCAGTTAGCTAAAGTTCAGGAAGACTTTTAACTTGTTTTTCAGTAATATCCTTAGCGCCCAACTGGGGACTTATGAACCAAATGGGTAGACTACCCAGGGGAGTAGAAAATTATCCAAACAATGAATGTAGTCAGCAATTTGATGTCTAGGTGGTGACTCACCACTTGTTACTTGTTTTGTTTAGGCTCTAATAAGGAGCACAATATTTTTGAGATTTTAAAAAGCACTTGGACCTAAGAACAGAACACAGCCCAGGAGAGGTGGAGACAGTGGAGGACAGAACTGTCATTCAGAGGAGTCTTGACAGGCTGGAGAAATGGAGAAACCAAAAGTTCACTATGTTCATCAAAAACAAATACCAAGTCCCATCCTTATCATGGATCAGCCCTATGCAGCTGTGCACTCTGGAGATTACCTGGCTGGAAAGGAGATTTGAAGAAAATAATCTGGGCAACCCTGATGGATAACAGGTTTAGGATGGGACAGCAGTGTGCCTCTGGAGGATGGAGGAGCTGCACATAGAGCTGCATGAACGAGGAACCAGCAGGCAGATCAAGGGAGGTGATCATTCATCTTCAGGCTATACATGGAATACCCTGTCCAGCTTTGATTTTCCCAGTAGATAGTGATAGGCCAGGACAAAACAGAGAAAGGTCAGCAAAGGGCTGCTAAGCTGTTCAGAGGCTGAGACCCTTTGAGGGGCAGGAGATGGGAGAGTCTGGTCAGACTTCAATGACTTTGGAAAGGATATTGCACCAGACAACCTCCAGAGGTCCCTTCCAACCTAAAATATTTTATGACTCTATCATTGCAAGTAAAAAGAAGCTCAGGGTTTTGTCTCACTACAAGTGATGTAAAAATGAAATGTAGTGAAAAAAAAAAATAAATAAAAACACACACCAACCAACAAACCAAAAAACCTCCAGGTTTTCTAAAGATAAATTCTTCATGAAACTCAGAACTGCTTGCATTGTTGTATGACATCCACAAAAAATTGATGCCTAAAACTTTCATTTAGAACAGGCAATTTCCTCTGATAATTTTATTCTCAGAGGGCAGCCACCCTGACTGGGCATGTGATGAAAACTGCTGTGATGAAAGATGCTCCTCAGCAGATTTGCTTAGGAGTGCCCCAGCCCATGCATATTCACAGCCCAGATGCCCTTTTAGTCTTGGCATCATTATTATTTTTTTCCAAAAGTCAATCAGTATTTCTTCTGCTGTTTTCCAGTGCAACATTAAGAAAAATTCATATATGCCTTCATTCACTGCAATAAATTGTCCTTATTGTCACATGGGGTATGTAAGTGGTAACATAAATAAAGCAAACAGTGAAATCAGACATGCTAAATATTATTGACCAATCAATCTTATTGTAACAGCATTGCAACTGCTATAGGTTTTGTTGATAGTTTCTCCTACCTCACCACTTTTACTGAACATTCTAGTAACAGATAAAACATGGCTCTGAAACATCATGGGGTTATCTGGTGCTCTGCAGCTCTGTATATTCACCTCCCTGAGAATATGCCCTAACCAGAGGCTATCAATTTCTTCGGCACACAAGTGAAGAACACTTTCTGGTGATGTTGTACAAATCTGAAAAAAATTATACCCCAGTGTAACCTTAAAGCAGTACGCGTGTATGTGCATGACAGAAAATGGGACTGTCTTGCTAAACAGAGCACTTAGTCAAGAGCAGAAATCCTGAATTTCAAACGCAGTGATGTCTTAGAGTGACAGTCTCAGAAATCTTTGTCATGTGCCCAGTTCTGCTGCTGGCCCATAGTCTCCTGGACAAAACTATTTAGGGCCTCAAAGAAGAGAAATGTTTCACTTGGGGTGCCTGTTAAGCTTGAACATTCATTAAATTCCAAGTACTTTGTGCTGTGGACACAACTGCAGTGTTAGAAATTAACAGAGCTGTAATTCTAAGCAACTAAACAATAAATATTAAGATCAAAACTAAGGTAACTGCAGAGTTAAAAAAAATTTAGATGACAATTAAATATAGACTTTCCAGACCGTGATGCCATATGTGGGCATGTAATTCTGTTTTAATCCTACTTTGGGAATTTATGTCTTTTTGGCACTATATAATTTAATGTCCAAGTTAATTTTGTCATGGAAAGTGAATGGGAAAAGTGTTTTAACAATGCCATTTACATTTCTTGGAAAAAGGATTGAACATTCATATAAGACGTACTCATTTCTTTGGGGATTTAGAGAAGTACATACATACATACAAAGGGTCAGGGGGAAGCTTAGCAGCATGCATAGGCAGAAAACCAGGAGCCTTGCTCAATCAAATGCCTTCAACATGTTGGCTTTGCTTCCAGATGTGAAGCTGAATCCATAACCTTATTAGGACCTAACCACATTTCAAGTTCCATTTGCAATGATCACGGATTAAGTTGATTACCTAAAAGATTGCGACAACTGTGGGCTTAAACAGACATTTATGTGTCTATTAACATAATTATAATTAGCTCTTTGTTCACAGATTACAAAATAATTCTAAACTAAGCTATGAAAATCATTTACATAGCTGCTATCCTTGCCTAGTGCTGTTAAGACATTCCTAAATAGTGAGTGGGTATAAGAAAGAGCTTATATAATTTCTTCTTTCCTTCTTTTGGTGTAGGCACATTTCCCATATGGTTTATACTCATGTATGAAACATACTTGTAATTTCTATAATCTAGACTTTGTAATGTTGATAATGTGGTACCTCTTTTACAATTTATGCACATCATAGCCTACAGCATCACATAGTTATGTACTGCAATAAGCAGGGCTTAAAACCACCACAAATTTTGAATGGTTACATGCAAAAAAAAATGGTCTTGATTTTAAAAGCCTGCATAATATTTAGGCAGCTTCTGACCACGCTTAGCTCCCTTGTTCTGGCATATGTTTAAATGTCCCTTATACCCAAAAGGAAACTACAACTCTACTAATCCATGTACAACTGTACTAATGCATGACAAAATTTTGCCCTCCATGTATGTAGGAGGAGATTACTGTTGGTACTGCTGACATCTCTCAGCAAGCCCTGCTCTCTGGAGGGCAGATGATGTAGGGCACATGGCAGCTCATACCCAGGGCACCCCAGCCATGTTTGCCTCAGCACATCTGGTGGGATCATCTTCTGTCACTGCCAAGAGTTCTGATTCCTCAGCAGCTTCTATGCCAGACCCACTGTTTGTCTTGTGATGCAAGCCTGGTTGAACAGCACAGTCACACTGCCCACCAGCTCCTTGTGACTCAGAAGCCATGACCCCTCTGGGACAGGCAGCACGACTGGCACAGCAGCACAGCCACCACCCAGAGAGCTGCTGACCTGTGCCCCTCCTATGCAACCTGTGCCATCCTCAACCATCTCCCTCCCATCCTCCCTCCCCAAAAGTATTAAGCAGTTATAAGACAAACGCACAAGGGAATGATTTTCATTATACAGCCACATCTTTGATTTGAAACTTTCTCTTTCCCACCCTGCTCTGGAGCCATCATAAATGAAGTCAAACCAAATATCACCTGGAAAAGAAGGATAAACTGAAGTCTTACTGAGCTGATGCTACTACCTGGGCTGGGGTATTTTTTACAAAGATTAACATTTCTGAGTATGTAAAAAATTACTTCATCGCATGATATTTGGAAAAAAAGTATTTAAAGACCAGTTGGTGGAAGCTAAAACAGTATGTTTAAATTCAGAATCCACTCATTCTATATGTTAATATTACATCCTTTGTATTCCTGAGGATTTTTTCCCTCCTTTTCCAGTAAAGTCCACTAGTCCTCTTTTTTATGTTCTTGAGCATGAGGCAGTGAGAGAAACAACTGCATCTCTTTCCAGGATGAACCATAGTCTTTGTGATGTTCACCTTGCTTTTCTTCAAGATCAGGCAGACTTCTCTCCTTCCCAGATATTTTTCAAGGAGCATCTTGGTACTATCTTGCTTTGAAGCCTGGCCTGGGTTAGAACAGCCATTATACTCCTAATTTATTTGTATTTATGACAGAGTTCATATTGCTTATCTGTAACAACTGTAAACAGAGACTTCCTTCAGAACTGAGATTCTGGGTTTCATGGTAATATCCTAAATCTCTTACCTTGGTATTTTCACTGTATGGGAGCTGGTTCTTTGTAACATGTAATCCCTGAGAATGGGGTATATGATTTTTTTGAAGTGCACTATAAAATGCCAGTAACTGCCTTATCATATTTTTATGACTATAAATATGCAGCAAAATGACATACAACACTGTCAACAATGCCAGTGGCTGACAAAAATGGCTAACTAGTGTCAATCACAACTAAATGCAGAAATTAGTCTAAATCCAGCCCAGTGATGGAATTCCCTAGAGCCTCACCTTCACTAGATACCAGTATCTTTCCGAAAAAATAATTTAGTCAGACAGCAACATATTATTCTTTATACAGTACTGCTCAGTGGCTTACTCTCTCCAGAAAGTGACTTGCAGCCCACATGGGCAGCAGCAGCTCACAAATACATTTTCACTGGCCAGATGCCACCCAGATACAATTTTTGTCTTGCACCACTTAGCTCACAATGGGCAGTGGCTCATCTCAGCTCTTTACAGATTGAAATTGTATATTCTTGTTCCATAGGATGGACAGAATCAAATACTTTTGGGGGTTTATACAAGCACAACACCTACAACACATATATTGAAAAAGATCTGCTAAGTACCCACCTTACTGTTCGGAGCCCTGGGAAGGACTGTGAAATTCACTAAATGTTATTAAAATATGTTGTATATGTGAAGCAGATCCATTTCAAAGTAACATTGTCTTGAAAAATGAAGCCTAATCCTTGCTACTAATTACATAAATGCATACAGACAAGGCTATAAATTACGGAGGGAAACATTAATGCTCCAAGTAGCCCCAAAGAGTATGTGGTTAGAAAGAATCTCTGAGGTTTGATTCTCTTAATGACTTTGAACTAGAGGATAAAAAGGAAATGATCCTGAAGTTCTGCTTCTTGCAAAATGCTCTATTGGGCAGCTGATGAGGCTGTGAGCCACAGCTGTGATCACAGTGAATCTTGTATTCCCCTTCAGGTATCTTTGGTATTCTGACTAAGGCCAACAGATTCAATGGGATTCAAAGAAAGAGCAATGATTTGTACCCAAGATCTAAACATCAACATCATTAAGGAGATTCATTAAAGAAAAAATAATCTGTCAAAAATTTCAAAATCTGTCACCCACTACACCTGACAGTGTAAGGCCACTTTTCATTAGAAAGCCAAAGAAGAAAATTTTGTGGTAAGAGGGAGCCTTGCAGTTCTGAAACATTTGGTGTTGATGAATGCAAAGACGACAAATCTCAGATCTCTGTGCAGATTGAATACAGATACCCTGTGCCCCTGCTTTGAAGACAAATATGTCCATCAGCAAGGAGAAAGAAGGTAGAGTTGCATGGGGTCTGCCAAGGTCTTATTTACCTTTCTGCTGTTTCAGTCAAATGCCAACTGCTGCCACTGGAAAAGTACAAGAAAGGAGGTATGCAGTCTTTCTGTTGTGGGGTTTGGGGTTTCTTTTGTGGGGGGGAGTGAGGGGAATTAAGTCCTAGGAATTACAGAAAGTTAGTATCTGACTAGGTTTAGGCACCTAATTTAGGCTCAGACTAGGAGGAAGTCTCGCCAGGTTCCTGGATGCCCTGTCGAGCCAGGCCTTCTCTGCTCATGGAATACCATGGTGTACTTGAGGACTGCAACATCCCCACCATGAGATGTTCAGCTGGGGTTTCACCACAGTGCCAAGGAGCCTCCCATTTACATGATGACACCTGGACTCTGGCCTCTGGCATGAGACCATGAGAGCCATCATGCACATCAAACACTATGGGACTGCACCATATCTTGGCTCTTACAGCTGAATGCACCAATAGAGACACTGGACTTCTCAGGTTATTGTTCAAAAATTATCAGAAACACAAAAAATTACATATGCTGCCTGACTAAAATGGTAAGACTCCATGAAGAGCATTCAGAAAGAAAACTTTCTTCTCTACAGGAGGGTGCAGAGTAAATGCATTTAATGGTGAGCAGATTTAAGTGACCAACTTCATGTGGTTAACAGCTTCTGGTCTATTAAAAAGGATGGCAGTACTAAAGAAAGTCATAAAATAAACATATTCTCATCATACTGTCATTATATCTGAGTAGTATCTTCTCCATGTGGAAAAAGTTGATACATTCATATAAAAATCATTCATATTTTGGCCAAATAATTGAATGAACATTATGTTTGTGCTACCTGGATGGTGTCCACCCTTTTCTTAAAGTAAAAAATTATTCAAAGTTTATAATTTTTAGTCATTAGTTTAAAATTCTAGGCCAAGATGCTGTAATATGCAATGATTGTTATGATAAGCACAATCACTGAGCTTCTGCGGATTACTTTGTCTTAGAAATTACTAGAAAATTTGATATCATATACTTTTATATTTTATTTTATTTTTTGATGACGTGTAATGTCCTGCCAAAGCCCACCCTTTGCAGAGGTGTCAGTGGATCACTACAGTTTTCAACTCAAGGCCCATTTTCATTGAAAAAGAAATTAAGAAAACAGTCCTTTTCAATTTAAAAAGGAGTGTTTCAACAGAATTCCTTTTCAAAATGCTTGCATGGTTTCTTTCCTATTCTAACCCAGAATAAAAACAAATTTTGAAACATCAACGTTTTATGTACTGGAACTGCTACCCACTGGCTAACTCCACTTTTTTATTGAATCCTTGTGTTACGCATAATGAGAAAGCACTTTGTACTGTTTGTTCCCAAGTCAGATGTGACAGAGAATCTGACTACTCTTTTCATTATTTATTTCTTTATAGACATTTTCTGTGGAGTTCATAGATGGGAGAAATTGCTCTGTGGATTGAATTACGAAAATACAGTTTCGAGATTTTCAAAAAAATTTAACAACTGCAAAAAACACTCCCTGCCCCCGAAAAAACCAACAAAAAACTCCAAACAAACAAAACACAAGTGAAATAAAAAAAGTCCAGCGAAGATGGTATTAATTACAATTTGCCTCATTTCATACCTTTTCTATGTGTGCATAAAGATTTTAGCATGGTGAAAATAAGGTTATAAAATCGACTTTAAAATTTTGTATAGGTGATACAATTAAATTTACATAAAATCGTAATGTCTGGGGCTTTAAAAATGTTTTAGTTCTTCTAGAATGTCTAGGAAGTTCCACTTAAAATAAAAATTTGAACATAACTTCTTATAATATGTGCATAAAACTGCATATGCATATTACCAAACTGCATCTCACCACTTGGGGTTTTGTTTTACAGATCCCTAGTTTGTGGACAGTTTAATAAACAAGAATTGGGAAATCCTAATTACGTCTGTATGTCATTTATGAAGTCAGTAGATCTACTTGTATAATGTTCAGCCTAATCATGTGAATTTCATTCTGTCCAAAGTATTACGCTCATTTATATAACCACCCCATTCATTTCCTGTTTCTGCATTCAATGTAGAAATAATAAAGCTCATGAGACTGCTCAGCTTGGACTCTTTCTTGTGATTGCCAGTGAATGGATTTGGTTATGTAGATTTTCCTCATGCATATTTGCAGATAATTATAGCTCAGTGCTAGCTATACTCATTTTATGGAGATAATTTCTTGTAGATAAGTGACTCATTTAGTTATATGTAACATCATTTTGTCATCTTATTTGAGTAAGAACAATAGCAGCAAGAAAATTTTAAATTCCTTTTGTTTTTAACTTAATTTAGGAGTCAGGATAGCCACGTCTTTTGTAGAATCAAGGATTATAAGCAGGTGGGACTTTAGACCAACAGGAATTAAACAGAAATAAAATTCATCTTGTGAGCATTGGGTACTAAGATCAGATAAAAATACAATTGCACAGTATTATTAATAATAGTATCATAAACTAAAACAATGAAGATGACATTTAACTGAAAAGATAGAGTTTAAGAAAGTTTTTAAAATTCACTTGAATATATTCCATTAAGATATTAACCAAAAGCTCTCTGAAGTGAAACTACATTATTCTAATGCATTGTTTATTTTATGAGAAAATCCATATCTTTAGCTAGCTGTTCAAAAAATTGAATTCAAGGAAATGTTCACTTTCGTTTTATATTCCATTTGTTTCATTGACTATGAGTTGTTTTTACGTATTTACAGGTGAAAACGAAAGTGTGTACTCTAGTGTATCATGATCAAAATTGAAATTGCAGGTGTTTTTCAGGATGCAGAATTTCTGTAAGCGGAATAATGTAGCCCCACTAAAATGCCAACATTTTTTTCATGTTTGTTTGGACAATTCTTTCCCATATTGCCAAAAAATTAGCATACCTTATAAAATCATATTTCCATAACGTTTTGTCATCCAGGAAACAGAAGGGCTGGGCTTATTTGAATAAATACAGGTCTCTCATTTCCCTAATTACTATCTAATGTTGTCCTCCCTCCATCATTAAAAATTCATTTCTGAAATCATAATTAAATGACTAATATACAATATGTTGTACTTAGTAAAGGAAATAACTAGATTATTTCCTACATTTTATGCCATTGTGCTCTATAAACATCATATAATCTTAGTCTTTTCCTTCTTACTGAAGGAATCAAACCCTTCCTCCCAACTACACATGCAAACAAAAGTCAGAACTCTGCAGAACTTTCACGTGTGTGATGTTTATCAGCTAAACAAATCCAAAAAATTATTCAAGGTGCTTTTCATAATGATATTTTTCTGAAAAAGAAGGAACACAAAGGAGTCAGGGAAGACCATGGCAGTAAGGGCTTTCTGCAATTGAACACCAAATATTTGACACAAAACTATCTTGACACAAGATGAATTGTTACTGAAAAAATAAATATTTCTAATAAGTTGGCTATCAGCAGGGAGTGTGATTATACCTTTTTTTCTTCTTTATATGAATTGTTATAGAAATTCATACATGCACGGAAAGTCATGATGTGTAAGCACTACTCTGGTATTGGTCAACAGCTGCTGCAGAAAGCTTCTGTTCTAATGACAGAAGGGGAATGCAGTGGTGTGCATAATCTGAAATGCTGCTTCTCACTTGTGTTAGAAGGTGAAGAGTTGAACAAGTGAGTGCTAATAGCAGGCACTTTTATTTCCCTTCTGTGGTTTGCAGAACAAGAAAGGCTGAGGCTCATACTGGGAATCAGGTTCTGAACTCTTGTTCAAGTCATATTAAAGACATTAAAGATTAAGAACAGGTGAAAGTTTTTAAGATGTATTAAGCTTTCTTTCTTAAAATAGGGTTGTTTCAGGGGATTATCTTTAATGCTGGCATTAAATGGTTTGAACCTTCTGGAAGTGACTATGTATATTCAGTTTCTGTAGAAAGTAATCTAAATACCTGTACTGATAACTCAGGTCTTAGATGCTCTTCTTCAGCAAATAACTGAACTGAAAATAACGTGAACATAGTAATTTAAGATATGTACACATGCGAGTGAGTACATTAGAAGTTTTTCTTCTGCAAACTGACACTGAGGTAATACGTGTATAAAAATATATTCAGTATAGTAAGATAAAAAAATGAGCAATAATACCATCCAAGAAGGAAAATAATTTATATCTCATATCTTATGAACCACTTTTTAGAAGGGAAACATCTGAAAGAGGTAGCACACATCCCACTCACCTATCCCCTTGCAGGCAGCCTGGGAGGTCTCGTGGGGCAAGGTCTAGCCTGTCATGCTGCAGCCACGCTTCTTAAGCTCTCTTTCTCCAGGAAAGCAGCAAAAGCTGGAGACATGTAGGAGTGCATCTCAGGTTAAAGCCACTCCCTGTGATGTGCCTGGAAAGAAGAATCCATTTACTGGAACTTGGCACATCATCAGACTGTGGTGCTGAACAGTATGGAGAACATATAGCTGAAGGTAATGGGAGAGTTGAAGTCTTTTCTCCACATGACCATCCCAGTGAGTGGGCCCAGCAAGAGACTAAAACGATTCCTAATGCGACTAAATACCAAGTTCTGAGATTTCATTTTCCCACATGACTAGCTTAGGTGAAAAAGTAAGTGGATAAGCTGACCAATATTAAGAAATTCCAAATCTGTGGAAGCATGCATGTGATAAGACACTATGGTTTGTTCACCAGTGTCTTCTGGAATGACTGCCAGCAGGTCCTTTACATGTTAATTATGAAGAAATTAACTACTGCAACAATAAAAATGACAAAAAGAATTTAGAAATAAAAAGCAAAATAACGTCATTGATGTCAAGAAAGCTCAGAATGGTCCTCTTCTTGCAAAAAGAGCTGATATCTGTGAAAAGCCTGAAATCTACTAACAACAAACTCCTGAGCCCAGTTTGAAGGATAGTAACAAACACCTGATCAGAAAAGGTGGTTCAGGAAAATCAAACCTGGTTTGATATGTTCCTCTAACTTACCTACAGAGAAGGGACACTTAACAAAGGGAGTGAGAGGTTATTTAGGTTTATAACTTACATGTGGAATTCTTGAAAAAGCTTTCTCAAGCTACTTCCAACCTGTGCTGGTAAATCTTTCCTGAGTGATACAAAATCCCAGTTTATGTACACCTGAAACAAAGTCAATTGGTGCAGTTCTGTGTCCAACAAAATAAATTCAGGTACAGTGGAATATTCAGAGGAGATTATCCACCCTTTAAACAACAGAAACACAAGATAGTATCTATATTATTTCAAATCAAATGTGGTTTCCATGGAGACAGGTTACATTTTCCTACACTTCTAGATGTATCCTACACTTCAGATGCATCCAGGAGGAGTGAGAGTAGGTGAGTTTCGTTTGCAAACATCTCTCAGATTGGAGAGACAGCAACCCTCTGTAGTCAAATGAATAAAACAGGTGCCTCTACCCTACAATTCACTTGTCCTATTTCAGATTACTTATTTTAGGTTTAATTGGTTTTTTCCCAAATTAAAGTGCCCAGTTTCCTGCCGAGCACAGTCTAAACAGCTTTAGAGGTACACAAATTTGCTAGAAATTACCAACATATGGAAAATTAACCTTTCCTTCTCCATATTTTCAGAGTTTGTTGAGATCTAATAAAAATTTTTGAAGAAGGCAACAGACCTGGGTCTCAAAGAGACATGCTATGATGAGGAAAAATTTCAAGTGTTGTTCTGATTGTGGAAGAGAAAGGGATTACTTTATTTCAGTTATCAGTGTCTCAGCAAAGGTAGAGCATTTTGGTCTCAACAGAAAGAAAACCTTCATTAATAGAAAGGGAAACAGAGTGTGCCAAAAAGCTGTGCCAGAAAGCAGATGCAGGTTACTGGAAGAACTTGTTGTAGGACCCAATGAACAAAAAAATAATTGAGGTTGTCTTATTGCTTCACACCCAAGCTTATGCAAGCATTTCATTGCTCTGTATTCTTGCCTAGTTTCCAGGTCCTTTTTCATGACTCCTTTGGCCACCAGCACACAGCACTGTGGTCTATCAGCAGGGCCTCCTGGCTCAGGCTCTGCAGACACAGCTGTGTGGTTGCCAGCCCATGGCAAGCGGAGCCACGCCGTGCTTCCATGGAACCATTGGACACACAGTTGTGGTCTCTGCTGGATGGAAGAGTCATGGCACCATGCAGCTTTCCTGCAGGCTTTTTGTAGCCTGTTTTGAGAAATCTGCTGTGATTTTCAGAGTTGTAATGCAGTATAAAACCAAGTCAGTTTCATACAGTTTCAAATTTCAATGCTAACCTTCTAGGCAACTCCCTGAGTAAGATTCAGGCAAGCATTTCATGACCTTAATTTCTCGTATAGTTGAGTCATTATTCTACCTCCTGAAGTCAGCTCTTGATTTCTTAATATATTTTTCTTTCATCTTCTGCTCATGGCTGTCATATTGGTTAGAAGACTTTCCTGCTATTAACATTAAGAGTAGTAGTCTTCCCTTTCTCAAGACAACTGAGAAATTTTGGGCAAAAATCAGCATTATCACAGGAATGTACCATATTTAGTATGTTCCTGGACATATACAAAAAGAAGCAAATCTCTTTCAACCCTCTTATTATAGGCCCCACTACAAAAATGCCAGAAGTCTGCTTATATGTGGGTGGCTACACGTTCCTCCTAGCATACATATTCAGCACAGCTACAACTACATGAGATTTGCTCTGGCCCTGTGCCTTCCATTTTGGTCCTTCTACCTGAGGTGTGTGGAACCACAGACCCAGCTGCAGCATGACACCAGCTTCTTTCCAGTGCCCTAGTCACACAGAACCAGTCAGAAGACAGGAGTGGTCTTGTTTATGTCCTATCCCCACTGTGGGACCACTCACATCACCTAATTCCTCACCTTTCCTACCAAAAAAGCTTTACCTTTTCTTACAGCTTAAGTTACTCAGTGTAATGACAGCACTTAAGAGCAATAGCCTCCCACACACCAGATACTGCACTAAGCAGAAGAAAACAATGACCACCCATCCAGAGAGATTTACAGTGACATTAGGTCTGGCTTGATGGCTTCTCTCAGAAAGAAAATAAAATTATGATGATCAGCTGTCTCTTCTGTTAATAGACCATGAGCCTGAAATATGTGAATTGTGTCCATTTTTTTGGTGGGCTTTAATTGTCCTGTTTGGGAAGAAGAATGCCACCAGACACACTAAAGTAGCAGATGGTGGCAATCCATCTGTTACCAGTATTCTCAGTTCAGTAGCTCTAACTAAAGATGAGAAGGTTCTTGAAATTCTTCCCTCTACTTACCCCTAAGCAACTGATCATACAAGATCTTTAGTCCCCTGAAAGCAGACTCGTATTTCAGAACTTTCTCATAATGGTAGATGTGGCATTGCAGAAAACTTAGCTAAGAAATCTTATTGTTAATGACGCTACAGTACAGAAGTAAATGTGCCATTTGGCAAGAGGGAACACATGTTTTTATACTAATTGTCCACAGCCATTACTGCAGTGATTTTTCTACTTTTGAAAGCCTGCAGTGGTTTCAATTTTGATTAAGTTCAACGCTACAACCAGTTGTGATTAAGGTGTCTAGAGAAGGGCTTTGGCACCAAATATCTCAATTTGCATTTCAAACTCTTTATTACTTCTTTAAAACTAGTGAAAATTTTATTTCATGCATTACAGGAGCTATTAGCAATTAAATTAAATGGGCAGCAAAGCAATTTCAGCAATGCAGTGCCTGGAACATATATGTGCCTCAAATACATCAAACAGATTATATGAGTGGAAAGAGTTTTTCTTAAGGAAAAAAAAAGCTTCAGAAAGCCTTGAGAAAAGCCTGAAAGATAGCAGTAAGTATACACCAGGGAGATTTTTCAGATACAGTATTTATTCCAAAAAGGGATGAGAAGATTCAGAGACAGTATACCAATGATGAAGTAGAAGTTGAACAAAACAGCTCACAAACTTTCATGCAAAGTGCTGAAGCACGTAATGTTTTCTGGGATAAATTACTTCTGCTACTGAGAAAAGTAACATTCTTTTTGAAGATTAAGAATGGCCAATGTTTTACTCAGCTATAAACTTCCTGAGTCAGAATAAAATTGCTTAGTATTATATATACTTTTTTTAACCCTAAGTATGTATAGGTGATATTTTGAAGTATGATGCACTCTACAGTCCATGACCCAAAACATTAGGTAAGAAGGAGGAATTTTTTTTCTTGTGGGGCAGTCCTACATTCCTCTGTGATTTATTCACTTGTTAACTGCCCTGTAAACTCAACAATTCTGATAGCTTAGTGATGAATCACTATTCTTTGATTATGTCCCCGTAGTTAGAGTGAATGCCTTAAGCTCATTGAGATGCAGACTTGGAAACTATACAGTGATGTTTTATCTTTTTAACTTATTCTTTTTGTAGATACACAGATCCATTTTATAACTATATCAAAGCACTCTGAAGCTTGCATTACTAAATCATTGGCAGTACTTTGTTCCTCGCTTTCTATCTTACAAAAAGAGAATATTTTGCAAAGATCACAGAGTGTATTCTTGGGTTTCTCTCTCTGTGGAAATGCCACACATTTTGCAGCATGCCTTTCAAAGTGAGAATTCTACAAAGTTACAAATTTCATTCAGTTTAAACATGGGCTTTTTTTACCCAGAGTTTGGTCTAGGAAGCAAATTGTATAGATCTACTTCTTAGCAAACAGAATTTAATAAAAAAATCCAAGCACATTCAAGTCATGAATATGAGGTCATTTTTACATAACTCAGATGTATAATATATGTTCTAGGGTGTTTTGTATATTAGTGACGGATTAAAAGCTCCACTAATTTTTCTGACTTGGCTGAACTAAGGGAAACCAGAGTCTTAAATTTAAAGAGACTCTGAAATGAAGAGAGAGAAAAAATAATCTAATGAAAATCTACATTTAAGGGCATGTATCGTAGTAAACTTGTCCAACATGCTTGAGGTAGTAATGTAATATATGGAACAAATTTCTTGTTACCATAAAAACCCAGGATGAGTATTCCTACTTTCAGTTTCATCTCATGCTGGAAAACACCTGGATTTATGTTGATTTGAATTTTGAGATATGAAAATTATCTGCATGCCTTCAGGCGTATTTATCTTTCTGTAGACTGATTTACTTCCAATTTTTCAATATTTTCAGTTCCAGCTATTTCTAATATTGGCAAGATTAACGATAATACAAATGCAAGAAACTATGGAAAATCAGCAGAAAAAACATATCCTATGCAAACCTGAAATTAAGTCATTCATTAAACATCAACAAACCCAAAATTCATCCTGTGTATGTGTTGTAGCTCCTTAATCCCAGCCACTGTGGAAAGAAAGAGAGAAAAACATTAAGGAAAATGTGATTTTCCATCCAGAGCAAGGATGCATAATCTTGCATTTGGTAGATGTAGGAAAAAGCACCACCAGATATGTGCTAAAAAGAATCCTTTTCAAGACAAGAAATTCACCAGAAGGGTGTGCATGTTTGGGTTGGGTCATGTGTATCCAGGTGTGGGTGATAGGAAACATCATGAGCTTTCAATTCCAACACCAACTTCCCAGAATCTAAATGAAGACTGGTATTTATTATATGCATAATGAATGAGTGTGCTGGAAGAAATCGCTCTCACCTGTGATTGTTTCTCTCACCTGGCAGTAGCTGGGTAACCGCAGGCCAGCAACAAGCAAGAAAAATCCCAAGTTTACATAACAGGTCATTTTGATTTCTTTTGTGCTTTATTTGCAACAGATTTGTTATGAGATTACTCGGCTGCTGTCTTCATTAACATGCTGTGCCACTGGGTACCTGTCCTATGACCTGAAAGCCTCTTAAATGTATGTGTGTGACAGTGGCAGTTTTGCTCATCAGTCTGGAAATTGTACATTTTGTGCTGGGAGCGTGAGGTTCGCATTCTCCAGGGAGTGCAGTGCTGTGATTTTCTGGCAGTGTCGCTCATGGTGCTGTGCCCAGTGATGGTGCAGCGTCCTGAGGAGTGGGACACTCCCAGCAGCATTCCCGTGCTCGGGACACTGCAGGTGCCAGGCTGGCAGCAGGGACCAGGGGAGCTCTGTGCCCACAGCACTCCAACAGGAAGCCCAGGGAAGACCACTGCTCCAGGGACGTGCTAAGGATGGCAAGGCACATCTAAGATCTTGCTCAACCTATCTGCACACAGAAACATTGTAGGGGAAGTCAGGAATATCCTGATACTAATTCGTTTGTTTTTACCTGTCACCAGTCAGTTGTGCCTGGACTGTTGTCATATGTTAATCAAGCTCAAATGAGCTCTATCAGATAAGTGCTGTTTAACACACAAGTGGCTTGGGTTTTGGGTTTGTTTTTTTTTTTTTGGTTTACAAATAAAATCCTACTCAATAAAAGGAAATTATTTTATATAAAGACACTGCAGCCCAGGTCAAAGCCATCACTATAATCTGATTATAAGGTATTTTATAGTTCAGGTCTCGTCAGGCTCCTATGCCAGATGTTCTCTTCTCTTTCTAATGGTCAATTCAGAAGTAAACTCTCATAGGAAGTGCACTTTGGTTCAGCTGTGGCTCTGCACCGAAAAACAGCCATCAGCAGTCAGATTTCACTGCCACTCATCAGGAAGCTGCTGTTTGCCGGCTGAGTTGGGATAACTGTGTATGTGGATGCTCCCTGCCCCAGGCTGAGGTGAAGTAATTCCACTTAGCTCAGCCTTAGTGAAAGAATGGCAAGATCATATAAATTACTATGCATTGCCACAGACAAGTAGCACACATGTGGACATTGCCCTGACACAGATATGTGCAAGAATGTGTTTGAGTCTTTCCTCTTTAGAATCAAATTGCTATTATAGCAGTTTTTTAATGATGTTTAATTTTTCCTATAAAGGAAAATGCTTTAACAGATCAATCTGATCCAGTTCCTCCTCCTGCCTTTTGCCAAAGCATCAGAAACTTTATAGAAATAGCATCAGGGGCCGAAATGTTATTTAACTTGATTGTGATTTAACTTGACAGCCAATTAACTTGACTGTAAGCTAAGCACTTAACCATTTCATCAAGGTTAGCTAAAGCTGAGTATTTTGTTCTCAGGACCATAAAGATTAAGCTCTCTGTTTCTGTGGAACTGATATGTCATTGTTTTGTTCACAGTATCTGGGATTAGTAACATGAGGCAAAAATGGTTTCTTTAAGAACTATACTCTAGTTAAGCATGGGTGGGAAAGGTCAAATGATCACACAATACAAATATGAACAGTTTTTCAACTGCATGCTTTTTTGTGAGCAAACTGGAAACAAACATTTTTTTTCAGACCAAATGCACTTGGAATGGATTGCTTTGGGAATACATTAATGCTCGTAACAGCTCTACTGCTGGATCTAACTTTGTGAAATGGGGATAAAAATGGAAAATATCAAACATCTACATTTTAATAGCATTGAAAATAAAGGAATTTTATTTAATCTCTCAAAGCTTCTCATCACTGTGAATAAAGGAGGTTAGGAAGTTCACCAGAATTTTGCACAAAGCACTTTCTACAGGCAATTGAAAAGAAATATAATATAGAGATGGCAACCTACATAAGCATGAAAATGCATGAACAAAAAGAAATCCCTGCCCACAAAGATAAAAATAAATTAATATTTGTATTAAATAGAGTCAATACATAAAGATAGTGATCAACCAATCTTTAGTCTTTGGAGTTCCTCCCTTTCCATTTTCTCATTGACTTAAGGGTTGTTGGAAAACTGAGTTTCCCTCTTGGGTCACTGCCCTGTGTGTAAAGATAGGCTCAACATCACTTTGCAAACACTTGTGACTCATTCTGATTAGTGGGAAGAAGATTGTAAATCAGAATAACTCATGTCTCACTAAGATGGCATGGTTGTATGTAGAAATAGAAGTCCACAGAAAGAGCTTTGCCATTAATTCATTCTCCTGTAATGTCCAGGAATTCCTAACTTTTTAATGCTTTTTACATATAGTGAGGAAATTAGAAAAGAGGCGAGACAGAGTGGGAGGAAGAATGCATGCCAAGCTGCATACAGACCTAGGAACAGAATAAAATTTTGGAAAATATATGTCATTCTTCTTTAAAGAGTGTCATCTTTAATATCTTCCTCTCAGCTTCTGGAACTTCTGACACTTTACAGTTATTTGATGATTACAGGAACATGTACTTGTAGGCTCTTAAATGGTCTCGCCTTTTCCATTTTATCTTCTTCATCTTCAGTAGTTTCATGGATCATGTGGGCTCTGCTACAAGCCAAAGAATCAGCATGGCTTTGTCCCAAGCCCATCACTGAAATTCCTGAGCCACCCAAAGGTTTGGCTGCTTGGCAGGTCTAAGCTGTCCCTCTCCCAGGCAGCAGCAACCCAACACTGCCTTCTCTCCAGAGACAAAGATCTCACTATCTAAAAGAAGAGTGTGTGTCTCCTGAATGCAGCATAACTTTTGCATTGGCTCCAAATGTGCTAACATTTTCTGGTTCAAAAGCAGGCACAATGTCCCTTTAATAGTATTGTGCAAAAAGCTCAATGAAGAAAACATGGATTCCCGAAGAATCTGGACTGGTTCCTAAGTTTCTGGTAATATTTTTTCACATAGGACATCTGCTTCTATTTGTACATTTCCTCAGCTACTAAAGATAAAATTTGATTTGAGAGATTTTGGTGTTAAATCATAAGCACAGATGTGCTGAAACTGCCACAGCTCTTTTAATGGTAATGCTTCAGAGAGAGAAGTTGGGAGCAACTGGAAAGGATCAACGTCCCACTGTGAGTATAATGTTGAGGTTTTGAACTTCCAATATATCAGAAGACAGTGCCAGCTGCTGAAATATGCTGTTAAGTTTCTTAGCAGAGCTTCTAATTTTGTCACAGTAATTATTTTCAAGGTGTTTCCCAAATAGGCCACTTTGGGAATGAACCCATTTCTGGGAAGATCTTTCACAAATTCCATGCACGAACAGTAAAAGTCGTAAAATGTGCTAAATTGTACTAGCTCTCCCCCTTTATAAAAAAAGCAAGTTGGATCTCAAATTATTGTACCATATGGTCCACCTTTCCAGATATTCTCTTGCTCATAGTTAATATATGATCCTAAAAAGTTACATATGATGATGCCTTTTGAAGTCATGTGCCTCAGCTTGTCATTTTAATTGAATATACCAGTTCAAAGTTTCTATAGATATAAGGAATTTTCCTCAGCCTTCAAATGTTCTCTGAAAATCTGATTTTCTTAAGCATTTAAAGTAAACACCTCAGAGACAAGTTTTGAAAAACGTGGATTGTAACCCATGAATATTTATTGCTTGTTCTTGGAATCTACAAATTAGCATGAGGTTTTAAAATGAATCAAGGGGAACCTAACTTTCTAGCATGGAAGGAGAGTTCAACAAATCTGACCTACTGCTTGTGGATGAGAGGCTGGACACGACCTGGAAATGTGCACCCACAGCCCAAGGAGCCATCTGCATCCTGAGCTGCATCCAGAGCAGTGTGGGCAGCAGGATTCTACTCCTGTGCCCATGTGAGACCCGAGCTGTAGCACCACATCCAGCTCTGCAGACCTCAGCACAAGACATTGACCACTGGAGTAAGGGCAGAGGAAGACCAAGAAGATGAGAAGGATGGAGCACTTCTGCAAGGACAGGCTGGGGTAGTTCATCCTGGAGAAGAGAAGACTCCAGGGTGATCTTAGAGCAGCCTTCCAGTACCTAAAAGGCACATAAAAGGCTCACAGAAAAGCCAAACAGGGACTTTTTCCAGGGGCATGTAGTACGACATAGGACATAGGACATGCAGGAGTGGCCTTGAACTGAAAGAGGTTGGATTTGGGTTGGTTATTAAGAGGGAATTGTTTACTGAGAGAGTGATGAGGCAGTGGAACAGATTGCCTAGATGGGCTATGGATGTCCCATCCCTGGAAGTATTCAGGGCCAGGTTAGATGAGGCATTGACCACCCTGGTCTAGTGGAAGGTGTCTCTGCCTGTGTGTGGGGGGGAATAAGAGCTAGATGATCTTTAAAGTTCCTTCGAACCCAAACCATCCTATGTTTTATGAACAGTCCTACTCAAGGTCATGCAAGCATGGCTGAATTGCCATTTGAAATTTTCCAGATTCCAGAAATCAAAATAACTTCCATCTTTTTAAAACAAAGCTTCTAAAGACTAAAGCATAAGAAACTGTGAATTCCCAGACCACATCTACAAGGCCATTGAAATGCTAATTTGTTTATCTGGGATCACTAGGTTCTGGGGCCATCCACCTAAAGACAAGAGAACTTGTTGATGTTTAGTAGCACAACAACCATGCCAACATTTCCAAAATATGGCAAGAAATACATCCGGTTCAGATGTCTAAGTAAACAGAAAGGCTGCCTGCTTTCCACTGCAATTCCATAGGAGTCTGAACACATTCCCACAAAATGATTCAATTTTCACCAATAAATGTCAATGTAATTGGAAAGAAAAATATTATGGTGAAAAATCCCCCAATTTTCATGTTTTCAAGGATATTTTTTGCTTCATTTTTCAAAAAAATGAAATCTCCTTATTATGAAACACCACAGAACAGCAAGTGGTAAACCAGCAAGTAGTGATTTCCCTCAAAAACGGTCCCAGTTCAATGAAGAAACAAATTCACATCTTAACCACTCAGTTATCTCCTCTGAATAAACAGAAAAAAACCTGTGGGGAAGAAGACTGCCAATATGATTCTTATACTTAATATTTCTTTTAATAAATACGTCTTACTAGAGTTTTCTCCCAGATTTCAAATAAGGCATGAGCTGGTGACCTTGCTGCTATGTCAGAGACAGTACTGAAGGTTTAGGAAGAAAGAGATGAAGCAGAAATCCAGGAGATGTGAATGCATGTCAACGTGTCCCTGATTGAGAAAGTAGTCTGCATCTCTTGAACAAAAGGCAAGATTCATAGGCCATATTAGAGTTTGTGATATACCTCATACTAAATATAGTCAAGCTATGCAAAGTGGAGCAATTAGGCTCTTTGGCACTTTTTCAGGAGTTGCACAAAAGAAAGGCCAGCTACTTTCAATTCAGAGCAATATGAGTCATTTATCACTGGAAGATCCACTTAATATAGACAGAATCTTGCAGAAGCCTAGAAGGAGTGAGAATGTTACTGAAAGCATCAAAGCATCTGTCCTCTGAGGGGCTCCTGAAAAGACTTCTCAAGTATTGATTCATTTTCAAGGCGGAATCTCTTCTTAAGAGGCAAGGGTATAAACACTTACCTGCATATGTGGGGAAATACAGAGGTTTGGCGGTAGTTTGCCAGTGAAATAGCACACCTGTAGGCAAAGCCAAAGATCAATAAGTGAGCTGGGCTTCAAGTACATCAGTGACTCTGTAACAAGGAGATTTTTTACTCTCTGAATACATTACCAAGGAGTCCACTTCTGCCTCTGCTCTCTCACAAGTCAATCCAGCATCTTCTTGCTGTCTTGCTGCTGAATACCACAGGTCAGTTTACTGTAACTGGACCCTCACTCCTGTCCTGTGCACAGATGTGGAACAGCATCAACTTTTCTTCCAAATGAATCCTGACTGTGGGGTTCCTCCATTGAAGCTGGGTGAAATAATCAGGGTGTTCCTGGATCTGCAGAGGGAGCATTCCAGGACAAGAATATTATCCTAATTTTTAAGAAATGCAAAAGAGAATGACAAAGTAAAAGAAGAAAAATGGAAGAGGGAAAGAATGGAGAAAAACGAAAACAAGCAAACAAACAAACAAAGATACCAACTGCAAAAAAGGGGAAAAGATAAAATGGAAAAGAGAAAGGGAAAAGAAAAAGAAAAATGAAAAGAAAAATGAAAAGAAAAAGAAAAAGAAAAAGAAGAAAAAAGAAAAAGAAAAAGAAAAAGAAAAAGAAAAAGAAAAAGAAAAAGAAAAAGAAAAAGAAAAAGAAAAAGAAAAAGAAAAAGAAAAAGAAAAGCAGAAAAATGTATTTATAATTATTTAAAACAAACAAGAACAATTATATAAAATCAATTACATTTTACTTTTTTTTTTATTAGACCAAGGAATGGAATAGCTGCTCTCATTTTTAGGCCAATACTGTTTTTCTCCTGAGTCTTCTGGAAAGAAAAAACTTTCTCTGGAAAGAGAAAACTACCAGCCACAGTGTGGGGCTTTTAACTCATTGCAAGTAACATAAGTCAGGCAAGACATGTATGGCCAGGGCAGGAGAGGCATTAAACACTGACTATTCCTTCAGTTGGACTTATTTTTGGTAAGTGAGCAAAACAAACAAGCTATGTTTTCAAAAAGGGAACTGACGTGAGAAGAAATTTAAGGACCAGTGCTTTTAATGATGTGGCCTTTGCTTGTGGAATGGAGTGAAGATCTGGTACCAGTCCCAGCATCTCAACAAAACTGGCTCATAAGGTCATGTCTGCACAAGTGGAGATGTCTCAGATTATTCCTTTCCTGTGGTGGCCAAATTAGAGTGTTTTCCTTTAAAAGAGCCCCAGTGCATACCAAAAGCAGCTGTTTTGGAGGCAGGCCTGTTTCTGTGGGCTCCTGCCCCAGAGGCAGCCCAACAGAGTGTGCCTGAACGATGGGAGTGAGAAGGGAGTTTCTAGGGAGCCTGGCATATTTTTAGATAGACATTTTTGCTGCATAATTGGAGAAGTTATGACTGACTCTTTCTCCCTACCACATTGCTCTTTCTGGGACTACAGACACACACCAAAGTGCACAAACAAAATCCCCTGAAGTCACTGGGAACTGAGTCTTATGGCAGCTGTCCCCAAGAGCATTGTGAGTGGGATGTTGTTTCTCCTGTTTACAGCATCTCTATTTTGGGTCCCTCCTTGTTTGTGTGAAGTGCCTACATGAGTTTATGAACTGCATGTTGCAAAGATAAGGGAATGTGAGGTGCTGGCCAGTCCTGTTTTCCATTACTCTTTTGTTTTTGTTTCCTGCTTGTCTTTTATGTCACCTTGCCTTTTATTCTTTTTTCCCATCTCCTTCCTTCTATGAAAATGAACACAGTTTACTCCTTGGCACATTCTCCTCAGGCCCTGCATACTTTGCCCCCCTTTCTCAACAAGAAATCTGTCTGGAAAGAAAAAGAGAAGACACAGAGCAAGTATTCTGTATCTAAAAGCAGCTCATAATTAGCTACATATATTTGGTGCCTTGTGCTCTAAGAATAATATAATGTGGATCCTAACCCGATATTGACTAAGCTGTGCATTTTGAGGGTAACTATCCCTTGAATACTAAAGCAATCATTTCAGAGTTACAAAAAGAAGCACATCCTGCACACTGCTGGTAAAACAGGAGCAACCTTGCAAATATGGGATACAGGGTGCTGTTGATCCCCAATTTCCAAATACGTCTTTGCAACTGAAAAAGATATTATGACTGTGTGCTTGGAGGTTTGTTTGAGATCTGCACTGTGAAAACTCAGCAGGCTGGGACACCTGCCATTTGGCTACCATATTCTGCTATGCTGGCACCAGTGGGGGACGTTGTGGAGAGCTGAAATGCTCACCAGGCCATCAAGCCATCCTACCCCAGCCTGCAAGATGTCCAGCGTGTCTCCTGTAAAAAGCACCTACGTGTCTGAAGGAAATGCAGGGACTCCAGGAGTGGTATTCATAGTCACTGTCTCTCTGTGCCAGTACAGCTGAAATGCTTGCACTTTGCTGAAAGCAAGTGTGGAAAGTATTGCTCGGGTGTCACCTGGGAATTTTCTAAAATACATAAACCATTCTGTTTGAGGTATCCACTATGCTCACCAAAGTCATTAGGAATCTCATGACTCAGATTTTACATGAGATCTGTACTAACTCTTCAGCTTCTTCTGTGATTAAGTTGAGCAATGCAAATCAATTTTTTTCTGTCTTAATACCATGATGCATTTGATTTTTTGTTTTTTCTTGTATGGATAAAAGTATACTTTTGCACAAATGTAAATTCCATTTCCAAACAGCACTTTGGTTTCAATTGTGTGGCAAAAATATTTGTGCAAATATGTAGGTGTGTTTGCAAACTAATTAACTGACTAACTAAGTAACTACATGATCAAAACTACAGAAACTATTTGGATTGTAAAAAAGATGGCTGATGGAGAAAAAGTAAATATGCTTTCAGGGTGATGTTTGTTTGTTTGTGTGTTTGTTTGTCTGTTTGTTTTAAAGAGTTTGTTGTTGTTGTTGTTGTTGTTGTTTTTTAAGTTGACCTCATAGATAGGATAGCTTATATCACTATGAAATAGCAACACATCATGTTGGGTTTCAAAGTAAAGAGCTCTCCACTGGAGAAATCAGTACTATTTGCTGCAGTAATTTCCCCTGGGATTTCTTTATTTTGCAACATTTGTTGATGTTGTTGTGTGCTTTGGTTTGTAGTAAAAACAGATTTTAGGTTGTTTTCTTAAATCAGCCTAGGTAATTTATAAGCCTATGCTAGATGCAGTATTATCTTGGATTTTGGTAAATATAGCAGGCTCAAAGGTAGTGTTTTCAGTGGGAAAACAGCTGGATTGATAAATGCAAATGTGCTTTGATTTGGATAAATACAAAATACAGCTTAAATGTCAGACATCTGAAGTCAATCTGCACATCAAGAAAATAACACGAAGCAGCGTAGGGCTGAGGGTACCTTCTAAGCATTGAGGTCTAACATGGGATCAGGCCTGACTCGGCTATTTCATGAAGAGCAGTATCAGCTCTCTGTTTTCACACTTCCACTGAAACTATCCTCAGATAATTGTCCTAGGAATAAAGGGTTTAAATCTGGACTCTATAAGCACTCCGCTATGGCTGCAGGGAACAGAAGGTCACTTTGGTGCCATTCTGGTTAAAGGAACAGTTACACATGACTCAGCATTAAGGTTAGCATAGTTGGAGGGAAGCCAAGAAAATAGCTTTAGCTGATTCTGTTTTTCTCTGTGATGCTGTCCACCAGAGCCAATGGAAGTTCAAAGGAAGCATCAGAGGTTTTTTTTCTGGAGTTCCCCATGCTGATGCCATTTGCTGTGCACTAGGTTTCAGAAGGTGGCATTTCAGCACTTGCAAACAGGGCACCTTCTGGGTCACATGCTCTGGTTCTCAGGCAAAGGTGTTATTCTGAGTTGTGTTTTTCCCTTCTTCCTTTCTTCCTTACCTCCTACCTTGAAAAAACCTAATTGCCTTGGCACCCTAAGTGGCTGCTCTCACTTTTATTGACTGTGTAGGGATTTAAAAGCTGGGCTGATTTCATGCAATGGACAGACCTGAGACCTGGCCAGAATGGACTTTTTCTGAGGTCACACCAGGTCTGAGCTGGACCTCAGAAATGTGGGATAGGAGAGAACTAGGAAACCATGTGCATAATATAGCTACTTTTCTCTGTAACACCTAATTATTGGAGCAGGGCCAGAAGTCCCTGCAAGCTTGGCTTATCTGGCTAACCCCTGGGGAACTACTGCTGGCTGCTTGAAATTTTCCTGGTTTAATCCCTCGGATATTGACTGGCTCCTGACAGATGAAGTATGAAGCAATCTGTCTCCTCTCTTCCCTGGCTCAGACATGGTTCACCAAGAGAGGTCCCTTTGGAAAAATCTCCATAATTAGAGTGCAGCTTCCAGCACTTTTGGCTGCCTTCTTCTTTGAATAAAAGAATTTGCAAGAAATTTTCCCTAGGCAGACCTGAAGAGATCTTGGGAGTCTTGTCATTTGCCAAAGAACTCCGCTTGCAAGTCTTCACTCCAACCTGTACAATTCCTGAGGATATTTTACAAAACAAGAAAAAGAAGCTCCAGGTTTTTTCTTGTTTGAAGCCTCTAATCCAGCCCTATCACACCTTGCAGTCAAAAGCCCTCCTATTGTTGCTATTTTGTTTGCCACATTTTTTCCTGAGAGGTTCTTTGTATAAATTAAACCTAGTGATTGCATAAGTATGAATTCCATTGCCATGGTCCCTTAAAACATCTTTAATTAAAAGAGAGGAACAACGTGTCCATCAGCCACTTCAGGCTGAGGCCTCCAGCCATCCTGTCGTGACTGATGAAGGGAAGCAGGGGTTGTTTCCCGGCACTGACAGCGTCTGAGACACCTCAGCCCTGCCAATAACCCGGCGTTTTCGTCAGCCTGGTTAGGTGACGCTTCTATCCTGGAGCTTTGTTCCAGAGGTAGTTTGAGTCACCCAAATGACAGGACATGGACACAGGCAGAAGTACCTGACCTGTGCTCAGATGCAGCAGCTGAAGAGCTCTGTTTACACGGTTTATTATACTCCCCTGTTACTTGTTCTGCTTTGCTTCTCCTAAACCTTTGGACAGATCCCTAAGTTCATGCCCCTGTGTCTGAGACCTGTTATTCAACTGAGAGCAGGGCTTTAGCTGCACTGCATGAATTACCCATCACTGGCTGCAACCCCACAGCCAGCACCCTCTGCTTGTGTCTACATTATAATGAAACACAAAACAACGTGCTTCACCGACACAAACTAGAAAGAATGCCTTGAGCAATTTAAAGTACTCAACAGAGTTTAAAATTATCATTTAGCATGAATAAAATAATTATATTCTGGTGTAATATTTGGGTTTTATTAAAGAAAAAACTTAAATGCTTGGCCTTAGCCCTAGAAGCAACAAAGAGAGGCCACAAGGCATTTAATTTTTGAATATCAGAACTCTGTAGTCCTGTGAAAGATATCAGCAGTGCCTTGACATATTTTACTGAAGCTTAATAATAGTTTCAAAACCACTCAAAATACATTTTTACTTTATTCAATGGACAGATGCATCTAGAACCAATTTGCCAGGAGGGCCAAAGATTAATAAAACAAGTTACCTCTACCTCCACTGCACCAACAACCGTGACCTTTGGGACCTATATCAGAGGCCATCTTTTGTTTGCTTTTCTTGACTCATTTTATAACTTCTTGCTAATTAGGTTTTTCTTTTTTCCCCTGTTTTCACATGCTGGTGACAGGAGCAGAGGCGGCTGCCTAGGTCTGTGACAGCCAAAATAAGCCCCATCACCCACTGCACTATGTCCAAACACATCACTCCTGGTGGTGCAAAGGAAAGACATAAAGGAGGTGTCCTGTGCACTTTCAGCAAATGCTGACCTACTGAAAGGCTGTATTTTTGTCTTTTTCACAGAAATCTACTTTCTGCCAAAAAATGTCCTCTTCAATCAAATTTCAGAGCCAGACAAAGAAAATCCATTATTTTTTTCTTTCAAATAGATCTTAATGCAACAATTTACTCCAGGAGTGTGAAAGATATCATATTTTCAGGAAACGTACCACAGCACAAATATAAATTTGCTTCAGTTTGATTTCGCCTAGCATGGGATTGAGGTAAGTGTTAGCAATTCCATAGGTCAGATTCCCTTTTTTTTTTTTTTTTGGATTGAAGTTCAAGTTCCTCTGAATGAGGTACATAACTCCTTTTATAACGCATGAGCAGCCTTGATCACACTGAAAATCAGAAGTTTAATTTCCCACACTGGTCAGAAATTTTAACTAAACAACACTTAATGCCATCCAGTGGAGCTTTTCTTGTTAACTTTTTTAATATTTATTTCAGAATTATTATTTTTGTCTATGGATATCACAGCCCAGGTCTTTCAGAAACTTTGCCAGCTGAATTACTGCCTTATCTGTGTATTTTTCACATCTCCGACATCAAGATTTCTAGATTGAGATGAAATATTAATAAAGGTATAAACCACAATACTTTCTCTTCCTAGATAGATATTCCTTAAGCAGATACTCCTCAAGTAATGATGACTTATTTTAATTATACTAAATACATTCTGGATTTTAAAGTCATACTTTCCAGAGTGACACAAAGAATGACAGCATGTCAAAGAAAGAATAGGGTAACATTATTCAAGGTAATGGAATAATTTGCCATATTGCATGAAAAATAAGTCCTTCTTGAAGGACACTTAGATTGTTTTTTACTGCACACAGCTTTATTATTGCTCTCCCAGCAGCATTTCTAGTTTGGAGAGTCCTAAACTTGAAGTGGATCTAGAAGGAATGTTGCTGAAACCACACTGCCTATTCACCCAGGAAATTAGAAATCTTTGCATCAGCTCTGAGTCACATGTTCTTTAGAAGCTTGCATTTACAGCTTCATAGGTTTCTTATTTTGCCACTGGGATGTTATGACGGAGCCTGCTGTCTCAGTGGTCTGGAGACAATATTTGGATTCATATTTTTCCTCCTTAAAGATGTACTAGTGAAGACATTCACCCTGATTCTGAGAGCTTGACCTCAGTCTCTTTTGACTGCTTTTGCTGAGGTGCTAACACCACAAAGTTTCACAAAATCTTGTTTCGGTCCAGACTTTTTTATTAAAAAGATGATAATGATAATGAGCTGTGAAATGAAAGTGATCTAACTTTCAAAAACACAGAATTAGTGATTTATTGCCATTCACTTACAACTTATGTTGAAGATTTACCTTGAGTATTGGAGTGTTGTAGTTGTCCTCAGTGTCACTCTGCTGCTTTTCTGAAGTCATAAAGATAAAGCAAAGATAAGCCATCAGCAATCTCTGGACAGCTAACCCATCCCCTGACTCATAACAAATATAGATAATATCAATTTACTGAGAGAAAAGAAAAAAAATCTAAAAAAATTGATGGTGGCATGATAGAGCATTTACCCTGGTCCTTCATAATGAAAATAGTATTAAGATCAAACACCAGAAAACTACAAGAAAGACTACTATGAAGATCAGATTGTTAAAATATTTGTTTCTAGCAAAAACTATCAATGTGGTTTCAATGCTGAACTTTACTGGACGAATACATTTTAAATCCTATTTTATAGCAGCAGTGAGGTGGAAGACATGCTGGTAAGGTCATGTGTGCAGGCAACAAACATGCCTGTGTGGTGGTGTCGAGGCTGTTTGCTCCCAAACTCTCCCTCCCAGATCTCACAAACCAGGAGCACAGCATGGCAGCACCTTGGCTTCTCCTGCTGCCTGGGAGGAGTTTGCTAAACGGCCTTTGCACTACCCTGGTGACAGAGGGTCATTTACTCCAAGAGCTGCTAGACTGAGTCACACCCCAGGTGAGCTGCCCTGTGCTAGGACAGTCCTACTCCTAGCCCACAGCACCTCCTGAAACCCTGAGTTTCAAAGCTACAGAAGAGGGATTTCACGTTGGCAGGGAATGGAAATGTATGAGATGACTTCTGCCTAAAAGGCTATACCAAAAGAAGGAAGTGTGGGAAGAAGGAGCATGAACATAAAAACGGAAGTGACCAGTACTCTTTTAGATCAGCAACAGGTGAATTTAACTTTTCAGCAAATGGAAAAGGACTTGCCTGAAATGAACAAAAGGGACAGCAACAGATCTCTGAGTAAGGAAGTGGACTAGAGGAACAGAAAAATGAAAAACACCAGTCTACTGATGGGGAAAGGATAAGACAGCTGTTCATGGATAGGCAGATCATCTGATGTCTGATATCACAATTTGCCATCTTTGAAACTGTCAACATGATGAGAGATGGGTGATGGAGATGCTGAAAGTTGTTCAAAAACAAATTTCAGGTTTTTCAGGTGTGGTTAATAGTGCTGGTTGATGCAGACAACAGGATCATTGATAGTAGGGCAAGAGGGGATTTCCACGCTACACAGTCAACTATAATGAAGCCATATGAGAAGGTGAAATAACTGTGAGGGAGGAAAGAGCTTCTGATTAGAGGAAGGGCAGGAAAACAGTGTAGAAGGAGGGAAGAAAAAGGATTTGTGGTAAAGGAACTAAAGCAAGACAGAAGAGTGTTGCTAGATAGCAAGTTGATTTGATAGCAGAAGGGAATAGTGTGGAGGACAAGCGAAAGGAGTTAGAGACTGCACTTTTTAGCAGGCATATAGGACTGGAAATATTAAAGAGGAAATGACAGCTGGTACAACTCAAAGAGAAATACTTTTCTGAATGGCAGTGGAGCTTTTCATGCTTAGCCACATAACAGAAGTTATTAAATATTTGAATTAACAAACTGAACTCAAAAGGTGGGAGCATGCACAAGAACAAATTACATATTTTGCTAGAGTAACAGATGGGTGGAATTTCATTATTTCCAGGACATACAAGACCTGGGAATACAATACATGAAAGAAGAGAGGCTTGTGATCAGCTAGGAATATCTTGAGAGAAGAAAAAACTCAGATATGAGTTGGCCATAAAATAGCAGTGAAATGTCAAAATAATGTACTTATAACAAAAGGCAAGATAATAATCAGGATTTACCCAGATTATTTTTTTTTTAATTGTGAAAGATTTTGGTGATAATTTGCTTACTTGTGACCCTGGCACCTATGTTCAATAAAGTTTCAAAAATAGAAAACTAAGAGGCTGACTGTTAAGGTGGTCAGAGGTATTCAACACTCAGTTGAAGACACTGGAAAAAGATTTTGCTACTCTAGGAAAATGAAGGCTGAATAAATATGGAGGCTGAATCCATATATTTGAATGGACTATGCTTGCTGTCTATACCTGTCTAAGGTATATTTGCCTTTATATATATAGGTAAATTAGGAGAGAAAAGGGCTACTTATATTACAGGACAATACTGACACAAGAGCCAAGTATTGAAATTAGCCACCTAGACATTTTGACTGAAAACTGTGAATACAAAAAGTGACAGTGTATTTTAAAAAAAGTCGTTCCTGGAGTAGTGGGCCAAAATTTTTTAGTTTTGCTAAAATATAACAGTATCCTGCATGAGGTGCTCTTAGGTGCTTTAGATCAAGAGATGTTGCAATTTTACTGTGTCTCTGTGGAACTTTCCCTTTTGGCCTTATCATGCATTCAAATCTCCATTCAAAACTCACCATGAGCTCCAGTCTACGGTCATAGTTTTTAAGTGTTTTCTTCTGTGGGACACATTCCTTAGTCTTTATACTTTTACAATTTCAGCCAGAAAACTAGATCAGCTTCAGTAGCCAGGGTTTTTTTATTTGCATCTTCTTTCCTTTGGCCATCTTCTACTGTCATAGCAGCTGCTAGTTTTATTTACCTAGTTCCTATGCCTAAAGAAAAAAAATACCGAGAACTCCCAAATTCTCATAATTCTGGTCTCTGCAGCTGGCCTCTGAGACTTTGGTCTGCATCAGCTCTGCCTCTTTGTTCAGGCTTGGCAGCCACTGCTGATCTGCAGTGATCAAAGGCAGGAAGCATCCAGCACACCCTCATCCCCAGACCTCGTTGCAACACAGTCCCTGAGCAGGCCCTGAAATATGGCTCTTTGGGCTGTGATCTATTGCACACCCACACAGAGCTCACTGACTTCACTGTGTCTCTGCCCATGCATGATGTATGCCTTTCATTCCACGGTCAGGGCACTTCATATAGGAAAAACTGAATGCCATTTGGAATTCTCCAGCGGTAGAAAAAAAAGCAAGAATTGGACCTAGGCAGCCTTTTGTGTCTTTGTAACAGATAAAGCTGTTCTAAAACATGTTTGGTTTGTTTTTGGTTTTTTTCTTTTTTTTTCCAAACAAACACAAGTCTTCCTTTTACTTGGCTTGGGGTTTTTTTGCAATATAAATTCAGTTTCTGTCTTTCTTCCAAAATTGTGTGATGACAGGGGAACTGCTGAATGATGATGTCATGATAGACTAAAGAGAATACAATTGAGCAATTTGACAGGAAACCTGACTTTTTGTTGGACTCTGCACAGTCCTTTGTTTTTGACTGTTTAACCACTCTAATACAATACGTGATATTTTTGCCATTTCAACTAAGGCATAACTGGTCACAGTAAAATTCCTACAAACTCCATAGAGTTTCTCCCAGGGTAAAGAAGAACAATAAAATTGAGTGTCCAAATGTTTTTTTCATTTGCTTCTGTCTATAACAGTGATCTAACTGGATAAGAGCTCATTTAGGTAAAATAGCAAACCAATATCAGGTAGGGAAACATTTAACAATCCTGGTATTTCCAAAGAAAAACATCAAATAGGATGTTTATCAGTGTTCACAAAATGGCAAAAAAAAGGACACTTTCAAAGTCCCTTTCAAGTCCACTTTGAAGAAGCAGATCCTGCCACCCAAACTGTGTTTTTATACGTAACAAAGAAACAGCATCTAATGTTCTGGACGATAGTATGGGTGTTTCTGAAAATTATGCGTTTTTTTGAAACTGAAAAAGATCTTTGGATTTAATCATTGTTTTACTAAAGGAGGTAATAAATTTCAATTCTCTTTCTATGAAGAACCACCACAACTACAGTTTCTGGTGTGATCACAAGTTGTTTGTTAGCAAGATATTGTGTAAAAAATCTAGAAATATATATGATCATAGATTTGCAGTGTGAAGTCACCCAGCATTCAAAAGAGGTCCATAGGTGTTAAAAACCTTAAGTGGAATTATAACAATATCCCAATTTTTAATTTTTCATAGGATGGTGCGGTCCAAAAATTTTTAAAAACTTTGAAGCCTCTGCATATTTTTCATGTCATTGATTTATAAAATATTTACCTGGAAAGGCTGGATGGCACTTGCAGCTAAAAACCCTTCTGAAACATTTACTTTTGAAATACTCCACATTCTTAACCTTTCAACTTTCATCCTGCTCAGAACTGAAAAGTAGAAGAAAGCAAGATCAGACCTTGTAGCTCTCGTACAGTCACCACTGTACATATTTCACAAAACAAGGGATGAAGGAAAGTGATCAGATAGTCAGAGACTCTCAGATTGGGCACGTGAAGAGAAAAGGAGCTGTCACCTCACACCTCCTTATCTCATTCCTACTGTGGAGAAAACAGGACAAAGCTGGTTGGGCTGGTGCTGAGGATGGTGGCTGCAGCAGCTGCAGAGGTACAGACAGTGCAGGATGAATCCACAAGGCTGCAAAATGCCATGGCACAGGGGCAGTACAGCCCCATTGGTGTCACACTGAACGTGGGGGATCATTCCCTCCTCTGACATATGCTGGAAAAAGAGGATTTGTCCGTATGAATAGGGAATAGCTCCCACTTAGGTGCAGAGCCACTTCCCACAGGTGAGGGAGAAGAGACACCAGTAGCTAAAACTCAGCTAGGCAGACCTAACACACATTATCAAAATCCTTACCAAAAAAAATGCAGGCTGGGCTGTGTGGAGGACCATATGGGAACACAGCCCACCTAACCCTGAAATCTGATCAATTGAAACTGAGCTATAATACACTATTCAGTTAACCTCTTTACAAATAATTCAGTTGATTTAATAATAGAAGTTTTTTTCTTTATTGAACCACATTATTTTGGTACAAAATATGATTCAAATTATTAATTTCCTCCCATTAAGCAGTATCAACATTATCCACTTCCCAGGATCAAGTTTCTATTAGGTGTATTAACTCAAACTCTTAGCTTAATTGTCTTTGCTGGTCTTGTCCTTGCTGATAATTTGGCCCTCTATATTCATTTGATATGGTCAGGAAAAAAAAATAGGTTTCTTTCTTTGTTTTTTCCACTGCTACCTAAGTAAGACTAAATCTAGTAGATGAAAATAACCTTGACCGTAGAGAAAAAAAGCTAAGTATCTGAGAATGTACCTCAAATCTAATGCAGTAATATGTGGAGAGAGGCTTGGCCTGCATCTGCATGGATGTGCTGCAGTATTCTTGAGAGTGCTGTCCTTTTCAAACACACAAAAAGTGCAGCAATGGGGGTGCTGATGTGTATCCAGCTCATTTTTGCATCTATCTGACACACTCAGGATAATACCAAACCCAGATCACAGCAAACAGTGCTGCACAAAGAACTGCAAGAACTAACAGAATATTTCCAATGACATTTTGACTGAATTTATATAAAATACTCCTTCCAGTTGCAGTAACATAGGCTAGCTAATATTTATATTTCATGTTTAGAAATCACTGGTAACAAATATCAGGCAGAGAACACCACGTGGGCATCTGCAGGCAGCCATTCTGGAATCTGTGGAGGCAGAAAGGTCCCAGTTTCCCTGGTCACCCTCTGTGTATTTACATGCCAGTGTCATGCAACTGAAAAATGAGCTGCTGTGCATTGTCAGAGAGCTGAGGCAGAAAGTTTCATAGTCAATACCTCTGAGTTCTTAGGTCTTTGAATAAGTAGATCAGAAGTTGTCCCAAGGTTTAATGCTGGAGTTGGATGAACTAGCAGAATCAACAAAACGTGGCACAAAAATCAGATATATTCATTATATCTGATATTGGCTGGCAGATTGGCAGAGCACAGGCTGACTTCTTTGACTGAATTATCACATGATAGGGAGGGATATAGAGATGTTCTTGCTAATGAGATGAGTCCAGGGCAGTTTCTGTGTCCAGCACAGTGGGGAGGACACTGGTGATGAATGCAAATCTGTATCTTGCAATTTCAGCAACATCCAAACTCAGGCTGTAGGTCTGAAGTGAGCAGAAAGTTTTAATATCTAATAGCAAAAAGTAAATCACAATTTAATGGTCCTCTTGATGTTAAGAATTTATGATCTTCACACTCTTGGTGTTCAGCTGTTAATAGTCACATAAGTTTTAGAAACAAAACCAAAAAAAAAAAAAAAAAAAGCAAAACCAAAACAAAACCCACCATAATTTAAAAATAAATCTTTCATCTAGGAAAGACAGTGGGCAACTATCCAGGCAAGTTCCCTGCTCAGTGATATTTTGACTGTAAATTTTAGTGATGTAACTCTTATATGTGAGAAAGTTAGAATAAAGATTAAATCTGTACCTTTTTCTACCATTATATCTCCTGATATTTCCAGGAGATGCTATGCCACAGGTGAAAACATATAAAAATATATTCATCTTTCTGGAAAACTTTAAGCTGCCAATTGAGCTTTCCCATTTCTATTTCCATGTTTTACTGGAAATCTCTGTTCATTAAAGTCAATTTATATGATCCATTAGATGAAATTAGTTGCATTTTAAATGCTAGCAGGAGACACCTTATGAAAGGCATCAGTTTGCTTAAGGTCCCTTCTGTATGGAGCCTGCAAAGTGTGCACAATTTCACAAAGACAGCTGAGGTGCAAATGATTGAGTAATGAAGACACTAAAAAACACACAATAATTTGGCTGTCATTAGCTAGTCCTTTCCACAACCAAAAAAACCCATATCCATAAATGACAAGGGATACATACTTTATTATTTACATTCCTTTCATCATCTAAAAATCTACTAGACTTACTGTGCTTGAACTGTAGAGTCAACAGTCCTGAATGAACTGTGATACTAACCGCCTCCCTGAAGTTGCCACACCACTGGTTATGGTGGTCTGGTGTACTCCAAGCTGATCAGTTCCTGCCTGCCTCTGGATACCACGGACACACATTCACTAAACACCAACTTCCATGGGCAAGGCCTTACTTTCTGAGCTGTGTGGAAAGTTCAATCAGCTCCTGAATTGTTTGGTTCCTCAACTGCCATGGGTGGCAGTTTTTTCCTCTGAGAAGGCTCAATCCCAAGAAGGAACTACTGTCTAGTTTGTACAGAGACAGAAAACCATGGTGGAATCAGGCCAGCATGCAAGTAAGCATAGAAAAGATCCTAGAAGGTCAGATACCTGGAATTATCTTCCTAATATTATTGATTATTGGCAGATCCAATCTATTGGATCACCAATAAGGGCCTGCAATGAGCCACAAGCATTAAATGCATGTTGGCATTGCACACAAGTGTTATTTTTAAAGTTACATGTTCTTCTTGATGAACTATGTGTGAAATGCTGTGAAAAGTTTATTAATATCCACTGGCCACAATGAAAAATTGATGGATTATAAAGGTGGATAATTTATTAGTTGTTTAATTAAGCACAAGGGTGGTTAAGAATCCCAGCATAAGTACGTCAAACCTGTCTCCAAAGTAAGAAAAAGTTTATGTTTTCACTTGAGAAAAAAAGGGTTGGAAGAGTAAAGGATATGAGTTTGAATGAATCCTTGATTAACCCAAGAAGACGCTGGGTAGAAAATGTCTCTTTGCTCTTGAAACTACAATATTTTGTTTAAGATTTAAAGATTGCAATGTGTGCCAAAGGTTTGGGGACTGACTAAACTGCTTGCTAGCAGTAATCAGACTTCAAGGAAAGCCCCAGAAAAGAAAATATATGCATGGTTTACTTTTATTTCTAGTAATCCTTGTTACTTCTGTAACCATGTTGGCTCTGTTTGGATTTTGTAAATAAAATGCTTTTACTTGCTTTTACCCTAACCTGACCAGGAGTGAGGATGACTTCAAAGCATCTGGCAAACATCAAAGCACGCCATCCAGACAACACACAGACCTTCTCATCTGGTGCTGGCTCACTCCTGCAGAGTGAAGTGCTCCAATCCATTTCTCTGGAATAGCTAAAATGGAAGCACAAATTATTTCCATTAAGGTGTAGAATGGATTTTGCAATTCAGATAAACAGAGATAAGTTCTGGTGCTAGTGGTGTTTCCAAAGACTGTCTGGAATATGAGAACTGGAAGGTCTCTAATTACAGGCCTTATTTGTCTGTGATTTATGGGCTCACAATTAAAACCTTAATATGTTTAACGTCTATTTTTATCAGCTTTAGAACAACCTACCGTGCATCTGATAACATTTATTGGAAGTGAAATTCTCATTCAGAAATCTCAAACTTTCAGTCATTCAGATAAAAGAGGTAAACAGTACGGCTTGTATCCAGTAAAAAATCACCCAGCTCAAGAAATGAAAAATAAGCAGTCACAAAAATAAGCAAGTCACAAAAAATTTCTTAACCATGGAGATGCAATGGCAAAAAAAGAACTATTTAAAATCGCTAGTTGCGTCTGAAACTGTCTAAAATCTCTAGCTGTGTTTCTAGCTGTGTAACTAAGTGAGTCAATGACTGTATAACAAGAGTGCAGCTAGTTACTAACAATGAGTGATAGTCACACTGTTTAGTGATTCAGACTGTATGATCAACCCAGCTCTCTGGTCAGCTAAAGTGGAAATTACATGAGATACTTGAACCTACATTTTCAGTGTTTCCTGCTTTGGCTAAGTCAGAAATATATGAAAATAACTTTCTGCCACCCTTTTGGCTCTTTTGATAGTAAATTAAGACCTCAGCAGACGTGCAGGTTACAAAGTAGCCTATAGTACAGTAACCTATAAAGAAAAGAATACATTTTGATTGAACTCAATGAATAGCTAATGGTATAACATTAATAATTTAATCTAAATTATTATGCTTATTTCAATAAGCTTTATTTCCATATTTCCAGTGTAAAAGTTTTGCATGATTCAGAGAACATCTAGAGGGGTAACTTGTCCAGACACTTTTATATTCCTTTTCTGGCATACATGCCCAGTTTCCCATCTATACTCTATAGTTTTTATCATTGAACCTACTTTAGGCTAGACAAACAGTAACCTCTCGCCACAATGATCTGTGGTGGCTGAGAGGTAGCAATTCAATAAAAATCCTTGAGTACCTATCCGTTTTCATGGCTGAATGACTCGTTTAAGGTAAACAGTGAAAACTGCCATTTCAGTGTAGTTTTATTTTTAGATATTGTCTGGATGAATGCATCTATACTAAAACCAGCATTTGTTTCAGCTCATGAAAATTCAAACTACCGGAATATTCTTCATCAAAGTCCTCCAAGGTAAGCAAATAAGGACAGAAATGAAACTGTAAAGCTTAACCTACTTTATAAAATCAAGTGAAGAGTGTTAGATTTTGTTTACAACTTATGGAGAAAACATAACTCTGCAAACGACATATTGGCTCCAAAGAGGAATTCATAAGCCTTACAGAACCTGATCCTGCATGCAGACCATACTAGTGAGCCCACATCTAGTAAATAGGTAGATACGATATTGCCATCACCTCACCTTTGCAGCCTGCACAGAGCATTTGTGCTCCAAGTGCACAAGAAAAAAAGAGAAACTCCAGTGGGCCAAGTGAGCTCCACTGCCAGGCCAGCAGAGACTAGAGGAGCTGAGCTGACTTCTCCCCAGGACGAGCCTCACTTGTCTTCAGACCAAATGGGTGGGTACAGTGATGAGTGGCAGTTCCTTCTCTCAGGGGCAGGCAAAGGGCAATAAACACATCTTGCAGAAATGAGAATTAAAACCACCTTAGCACAGACAACGGCTGGGCATGAGCTAGCTGTCCAGGACTCTGTGCAATCTCCATCCTTGGCAATATTCAATATTTATCTGGACGAGGGACTGAAACAACTTCAGCTCACTTTGAAGATGGTCTTGCTTTGAGTGGACAGACTGATTAGAGACCTCAGGGAGCTAGAGTTTCTTCATGACCACATCATTTCATTAGAAATTAGGGTTGTAAAACACAGTATTATTTCAGGGCCTCAACAGACCTGAAGAAAAAAAAAGGCAATAACTTGAAATCAGGACTTTTTCTTACTGATCATTCCTTTCATCATAAGAGATGCCTCATCAAAGCATTCTAAACCCATTAACATAATTTCATCTTCCCTTAAAAAAATAAATAAAGAAATGAAAAAAAAAGGTTGTTTATCATTTGTCTTCTGGGATTTTATGATGGTTGAAGCTTTTTCTTCTTCTTTTTTTTTTTTTTTTTTTTTTTTTTTTTGCATCACATAGCATGATCAAGTTTCTAAAGTTCTTACTTATAATCTTTTTAATGTTGTTTCCAGGGGCTTTGCAGAAAAATACTAAATATTGAAAAACAACATAATAAAGAGAAGCAGCACTCAACAAAGTTTTTTCTCAGGTCCCTATCTTTAATTGAACTTACAGTTCTTAGGTCATGAGAACAGTAAAAGTGGGTAAAAATCATTAAAGATTGCGGTGGCCTCATGCAAGTTTTTTTAGCAGCTACGTATGAACTTCATGTTACCGATTCCTATGAGGTATTTCTGAACATCTTCTTTAAATTATTTTTCCTTCATATGTACTTCCCCTTCCCTTAAAAATGTTGAATTTCTCCACTCACTATGGAAAACTGCTGCTGACATTGCTGTTGGGTTCCATTTGAGCAGATGACTGTGCATAAATATTTAAATGTATGTGAGAAGATAAAAAGAAATACTTTTCCAGGGGTTTATATGTACTTTATGTAATTTAATTGAAAAACAATATCAGATAGCTATTTTTTCATACTTCACCTGGTAAAAAACCAACTTCTTAAGTATATGCTTAAACAATCCAGGACAAATCATCTTTAAAAACAAACATATCCCTCTTCTAAATTCAAGTGAAAGGAATTAAATAAATTCAAATGCAGGCTGTTAAACTGAGAATGTAGCTAGAGACACTTGCTAAAAGTCACTCAAGCTGTTCTGCAATTAGGACATAAAAATACTTTTTGGAGCTTGTATCTCTTCTTACCCAAATGAGCTGGGATAAATAGAATAGTGGAAAGTTTGAAGGCTGGCTCTTGCATATGAGAGATTAGATCCTTCTCTTCAGAATATCCCTCCTTCTTTAGGTACCTTGAAATTGTTCCATACATTGTTTATTTAAAGTTTAAAGTCATAAATATTTGGCCAACTTGGGGAATGGATGAATAAAATTTACCCAAATTTACACTTCACAAGAACTGCTTCACAAAATCTTGTGGTTGTATTGCTCAACAGTTTCAGATTAGATGTGACCAAGATCAAAGGGAATATTATGATGAGTCTAAAATATTTTACAAAGAATAATACAAATTTTTAAGTATTTTTCAAGTATTATTTCCTAGTCCTATGCCTCTCTCCAATTTTTGCCTCTTTTTTCATCATATTAACTATTAATAAAATTTATAATTCCTCTCTGTGACTAGGTCTCATGGAGCTTGAAACCTTAAAAGCAAGCCATGTGAAGTGGAGAGGTCTGAAACCCGTGGTTATGCCTTAGCACAATTAACCAGAAACCAGCATCTGTCACACACCACTAACTAGGCTAACGTGTCAGTCAACAAATGAAACAAATGCATGACCTACTAAAGAGGCATTGCAAAACTACTTTCTTTTCTAATTTTAGCCATCTGATACACTAGGACTTAATAGCAGGCATGTGACACCGGACAAATTCATGATTCAATTCTTTGTTCAGAATTTCCCCATAACTACTCAGTGTACTGGTACAACATCATTGCCTAGTGTCCTTTTTCCTATGCCCTGTATTTCAGGGGTCAGAAACTTTATCCTGTAAAGTATTGACCATGAAAAGCAGTGTATATCACCCTAAACCCCCTCAGCTCAGGCTCTGTCTCATTTTGGAATTTTTATTACTCTCTTCAGTCTTATTCTGCAATATTTGTTTATAGAGTCTTGATACTTCCATCTGAATTTGCCTGAATTTATTGCATTGTTCATAAGAAATTTACTCACATTTCTGCAGTTATATCATTGTTGCCAAATGTAACAGCTGTTCCCTCTTGTACCACTGCCCTGTCATACAGGTGATAAATGTAATGTGAGACATCTGAAAAGAACATTTGTCAGAAAAATACAATAAAATATGAAATATCCAAAGAGTACTTGGAACACGTGTGAGTATTTTGTCATAGATGGCAAAAACAGTATCCTAATTTGTATTCTAACAGAGGAGTAGAAGAAAACTAGGGCAAGACTGAATGAAAAATAATCAAATAATAATTTTTGGAAAGGAAAAAGAAACAGGAATAGAAAAGGCAAGAAAATATTAAAAAGTACTGGCCTCCAATAACTAAGTTTAAAAAGTCCAGGCACAAGAGCTGAGAAACAATTGCAAATGAATAAAGAAATTACGATGAACTATTAGTCTTCTGAAGAAGTGGGAGCAGTGTCAAATTCCCCATTACACAGGCAGGTTGCAGGAGGAGAGGGGCCTTTCACCGAGGTCAAACACAAAAAGCAAATATGAAGGAGGGGATAGCTAGGACAAGTTGCTGAGGATATGTATAAATAAGTATTTATGGTAGAAATCAGAAGGGGCAAGTCACTAACAGAGATACAGCTAACAAGATTGAGACCTGAAAAAATTTGTTCTGGAAGCTGAAAGAAGACCAGTATGAGCAGTGGCCATATAGTCAGCAGGAGGGAAGGCTATTGCCAAATGAGATGGAGAAAGCCAAGCCTTCATTGCCTTCTTTATATTAATATTCACTAAGAAGATTCAGTAGAACCATCTGTCTAATATTAATTGCAAAAGGGTGATATTTCAAACTAGAAACATTACGAGCAAATTAAAAAGCACATCCTTCTAGAGATTTATATTTTTTAAACCACATAAATTTGGCAAACTAGGATTAAAAAAAGTGAGGAAAAAAAGAAAAAGCAAACCAAGCAAACAACAAAAACCACACACATACAAACAAATCCAAACAGAAAAATAATAACAACACAAAAACCCAAAAGCCTGATCTCGGAACTGGGGAGTACTTAGCTTGGAAAAATTCAAAATTCTTGAACTAAAATATTGAAAAGGGCACTAATGGGCTTTTTCATAGAAGTTAGAATGAAGGTATTCCAGAGTTCCTGATTTAATGTCAGTTACTGGATTTTTATATATAATATATATATATATGTATATATACATAGATGTATATATATATTCCTAGATATAGATATATATATTCCTAAAGAAGATGACAGCAGGTTGAGCAACAGAATGCTGTCAAAAGTCCTGTCCTGTTGAGTATTCTTGCTGGTAACTGGGCAGGAGAACAGACAGGAGGCTTATTGCACAAATAGAGAGTTGTCATGTTGGAGCAGACAAGGAGAAATCAAAATACCTCAGAACCAGAAAACTGCAGAGTACTATATGCAGAAAGGTGTCAACTGAATGGGAACAAGAACAGCAAGCTGAAGAGAAAGATCTCAAGATCATTATGAAGTACAGGCAGAACAAGGGTCCCATCAGGATACTGCAAAGAAAATTGAAATTTCCAGTTGGAGGAAAATATCCCACCAGATGAGAAGAAATCCTTCTGTTCTACTTAGTAGTGGCAGGGCCCCAGCACTTTGTCCTGTTTGGGAAGCTTCACTGGCTTGGTGCAAATGAGAAGAGTGCAGAGGAAAGCAGCCAGACACCCAGAGAACAAAAAAACAGGAGTTGTGAGAACACGCTAAAGGAAATGAAGTGGATTGGGCTATTGAAAATAAGCCTGAGATCTGGCACATGCATTACTTCAGGCCAGAAAAAAAAACTCAGAAAAAGAAGAGCTAGGAGTACTCTTTCTCTTCAGCAAATAGGACAAGTAGATATGCCAGTTTCAGTGCCAGATAAAACACAAAGGAACACTTCTAATCCTAAACCAGTTTACAGAATCTGCATGGACTGATCATCACCATCACTTTAGAATAGACAACATCTGTACATGTTTGCACAGCTAGAGTCAGAGTATTAGGATTCTGAGGTCTATTTTCTTCTTACCATCCATGGCTATTGCCATGAGTGACCTGATATTTGCAAAAGAAGATTGTGTGACTTCAGTAGCTCTCTTGCCTACCACCATCATTCAATCCTTTTGGTTGTTGAAAACAACTGGGTTTTGAGTGATGCCTGATGAAAACTTATTTTCTTAGAATATTCAAAGTCAAAGTCAGAAAAATTGGAGAAGTAATTCTATTCAGAAGACAAATGAATAGTTCCCAGAGAAATCTGGCAGTAGAGAACATCCTGTCTCAGGGAAGGAGCCACTTCCAGACTTCTGACTCCAGCATGACTCACACCTCAGCTGTGTCAGAGAGTCACTGTGGCCAATTGTCAATGTTTTTTTTCTAGGAAATCAGCTAAAATCCACCTGCTGACATGCACTGAAAAGCAAATGACACCATCTAGCAGTGGTGCATCCTGCTGCAAGTGTGAAGAGATGGACACAAGGATCCAGGTGTAAAATCTCACAGCCAAACTATGAAATATAGGTTGCACCTTCTGTAATCCTCCATCATGAACCACATCAAACTGTCTTCCATGTACAAGCAGCCCTTCCTGGTGTCAGTCTCGGGACAGGGGGCCTCCAGATCCCATCAGTACAATGAGCTTAAGGAAAAAAAAATCATTCTCTTGCATCATTATATGATTTAAATAACATTTTGGTTTTTTACTAATATATTACCGTTTTACTGCTAGATTACAATTACAATTTTTCTGCTATATTTCTTGACATGTGGGAACTACAGCGTCTCATGCCAGCTTTAAAAATTTTTTTCATCACTTATCATGCCGTCTAGCACAACATTTCATCAACTTTCTTATCTACTTATCTCCCCCAGTGAAGAATTTCTTTTTTGTGAAAACTGTAGCCAACATGACTCAACTATTTCCGAGCATAAGACAAAGAAAAAACACATTGTTAGAAGTCCTGACAGTGATGTTTTTGTATCATAGCTTTGCTTGTGTAAGATAGAAACTTTAATTGAGACAGCCACTGACAGTGATGACAACAAAAGTCAGAAGTTACTTGATTGCATTATCCCATTGCTACAAATCCTATTGCTTTTACAGAAGGCAATTGCAGAGAAATTTTGCTATCCCAGGAAAATAAAAATGGTGATGTGATTTTAGGTCAGGCAAGAGTCTTTCCATGATGCCACACTGTTTCTTTGGTCTTTGGTGCATACACAGAAACAAATTAAGCTTATCGTTTCCCTGTCCCCCCCTCCTGACCCCTCTGAGAGATGGAGCTGTGCCTGAAGTTACCTGAGTTCCTCACGAATCACACCACACTTCAACACCATCAATGATAGGGCCATTTATTGATTTACCCAAATTACAGAACGTAGCTCCGAGAGCTGGTATAGACCAGAAATAAAAGCAGTTGATCTGTGTCTTAGAGTATGTGGGAAAAATAATTTATGTGTATTGCTGCCAACCTGGTTGTAGGTTGGTGACCTGAAGCCTGAAGAGGTGCGCACTGGTGTTGGAGGCTAGGATTTTTCCTTTTTTTTCTTTTTCCCTTCTCTTAGGGAATTTTCTCCTTTGTTGTAGATAAGAAACAATAACAATTGTTAAGAGAAACAAAAGAAGTAACCACAGAGAGGGGGAGGAGTGCAGATGGCTTTATTATGGTAGCTGAGGGACTTTCTCCTGAAAAAGGCAGAGATCAGTGAGGTTTGTGTTGGGGAAAGGGCCCGGGTGCAGCTCCCAGTTTGTGCTGGGGAAAGGGCCCGGGTGCAGCTCCCAGCTCGCTCCTGCTCTCTCGGCGTTCGGGGCACACAGGCTGCGGTGGCTGTGGGAAGGATTTGCCCCCACTGCGAGGCTCCATCTCCTCTGCCTTCCTCCTCCCGTGAGCAGAGCTCTGCTCAGAGAGCAGCTGCTGCCCTGGGACCTTATCAACATGGACCTCACCAAACAGGAGACCCTTCACCATCTGCTTCCCTCACAGGAAACCCCGGCATCACCAAGCCCCCTCGTCCTCTGATGCCTCAAATTTTAGGTTTTATATTTTTCAGATTCTGTACCACATTAATGTATAACTTTGAACTCTATATAGAATGCTAGTTAGCTTTCTTCACATTTTGGTCAGACAAAACAATCCTTCTAGGCCTAGGAACTAAGGTCGCAACATTTGCTTCAGGCCGTGGAAAGTATAAAGAAGAGTGAATTGGGATGGTGTAGGCAAACCAGGGAAATGTGACTTCATTACCTGGAGCTATAATTGGACAATTAACCTGTGATACGCAAATAAACTAAAATTATATCCGTCTCAGAAAACTCGTGACGGTCATCCTTCTTGGGTGTAGCCTCTGCAAGGCTTTTGCACTGCCCAAGGTGTACCTTTTGAAAGCTTTTCAATAAATACCTACTTTATTCTCTGTCTAGCCGCTGTTCTGGGTAGCCTCTCTGGCATCACCTCCATGAGAGCCTGTCCCTGCCCTGTTAGGGAGCTGGGCTGTGCCTCTGCCACTGCTCAGAAGGTTCTTTTTGTTACAGAGTAGCCCCGCACTCCTGGGTGCTGGGGCATCCTGTGGCCCCTGCTACAGATGCAGAGTTTCTGATACATCACATCTACCATCCTGGGATTTTGCCTGTCTGTGCAGTTCCAGCTTGCTGCTTCCGAGGTCCCTGCTACAGCTCCTTTTGCCATCCAGAGGGGCACCAGGACCAACTGCCCCAGGGGTTTATAAAGCAAACATTTTTCATCCCTTCCTGTCTGGGCCCAGCCACCATAACCGCGTGCTCCCTGAGCCCTGCCCACAGCGCCCCCTGCAGCCCTGGAGGAATCACTGCACCCACCCTGTCCGGCCGGGAGCCACCAGCCCCCCCCTTCTGGTGGTGCCCGGAACTGCACCACGGGAAATGCCCGTGGCCCTGAAGGGTCTCTGGGCTCCTGCTCTGGTTGGTGCCAATGCTGCGGTTGTTGTTGTTTGTTTGCTTTTTACACACACTAGTAAAGAACTGTTACTCCTCATATCTTTGCCTGAGAGCCCCTTAATTTCGAAGTTACAATAATTTGGAGGGATGGGATTTACATTTTCCATTCCAAGAGAGGTTTCCACCTCCCTTGGCAGACGCTGGTCTTTCAAACCAAGACAAGTAGATATAGGAACGCAGCATGCTGTGCCTGTACTTCAGGAATTCTGGTCCTTGAAATGTTACTAGCAGCCAGGATTTAGGAAACCTTCTCCTGCCGTATGTCATGTACAGAACTCACCAGCTTTTGAAGAGTTTCTCTGGAAACGCATCTCAGAATAGGACCCTGATTGGCACACCTAGTCAGATTTTTGAGGTTTTGTATCTAATAAATCCTAAGTAGTAACGTTTCATTTCTTGGGGAGAAATAAAAAATAAGAAAGAAGTTCAAATTGAAGTAAAATCTCCCAATTTCCCACTTTAGAGGAATGTCTCTAAAGCAACTGAAAAACAACCATACAACAACTGAAATAGAGTGGAGAGCATATATAGAAAACTGCAATTCAATTGCAACTATTGGATTTTTCCTGGAAAAGCTGATTCTGAAGAACAAATTTTTTTTTATTAGAAGTACACAGTCCCCACTGGTGTTCTGCTAAACAATCTCACTTTGTCTTGAGATGTTCTGGGCTGGATGTCATATCAGGATGCCCTTATACAGTATTCTGTTTACTAAAGAATCTTGGGTTATGTTGGGGGTTGAATGTTTCCCTTTTCTTTCGGTGGAATTTCTCCCATTGTTATGCTAAGTGGCTACACCTTAAGGTAATGTTCTCTCGCAGGGAGGTGGGTGGAGGGGGGGGAACCAGAAAAAGGAAAGGTGGGATGGGGGTCAGGAGCAGGCTGGAACTCTCGTGGAGGGAGAGGACGCCCCGTGCTTGGATCTGTCATCTCCCCCTGCCATCCCAGCACTGAGATCCACGCTCCCTGCTGTTGAACATCTCTCTGCTGCTCTCCCACCTCACCCTGCTACCTCCAGACACTCTGCTGAGCACCACGATCGACACCGTGAGGGGGGAGTCACTTTCCCATCCCCTCTCACCCCTGGGCCGCGGCCGCCATCACCCAGCCCCTCTTCAACTGTGCGGGACCTGCCCTGCTCCCAGCACCAGTAACTAAGCACAGAGGGAGAAGGAACCTGTGGCCAAAAGGGAGTGTAGCTGAGCTATACTGTTCTGTTCTGTTGCCAATTTTTATAGCTGTTGTTGTTTTCTGCCTTGTTAGATATCAGTAAAGAACAATTATTCTTATCCCCACATCTCCTGCCTGAAGGCCTCTGATTTAAAACTAAAATAATTAAAAGGGAGGGGGTTGCATTCTGCATCTCAGGAAGGGGGCTCTTGCCTTTCCTTAGCAAATACCTGTCTTTCAAACCAAGACAGGTTATTTTGTGACTCACTGTCACACTGTCCAAAAAAGTAAATTAGAAAAATAAAGTTGAGTCTTCTGAAGAAGATAACTGAAAACAACTGTTTTCCATAAAATCTTCATTTACTCAGTTGCACCTATGAGAAGAAAATTGAGGAATTTTGGTAGAGAGTATTTTATTCTTAACATTTCAGGCAATAGATATAGTCAAGACAAAGACCTGCAGCTAGTATGTATTTCTTTTTTTGTTCCCTCTTCATACTGACTACATCCCATCTTTATTTTTGGCCATTTGGAAAATACAATGCAGGTCATGTAGCTGCAATTCCATTATTCCAGAAGGGATGACAGGGAAAACTTCTCTCAGCATTTCCACTTCACTTTGCAGCCTGGGCATGATGCACATGTTTTTTCTCACAAACCCATGGGATTTATTTCCACAGCACACTGTCTTTGAATGACATATGTACACCAGATATTTTTTAACGGCAGTTAACTTAAGACTTTATCTTTTATCGAGATACAGGTCATAAGAAATTTCAGCTACAGTTTCTTTGATGCCTGCAAGTACACTCTTCTTTGGGTCGCATTACCCATTACTTAACATTTTGAAACATGGTGAAGTGATAATAAAGTATTTGTATAGACAACCTGTTCCGATGAGACAAGAAGAAGACAGAAATCCATTACTTATCATCCAGAACACAAAAGCAGGAACAAACTCTTCTCTGATCACAAAATATTTTCTGGTTCACCAAAACTTTACCCTGCTACTGAAGTTATCCTCTTATGCCTAGAATTGCTGCAGTTTCCGGATAGGAGCAGTGCTGTACACTTACCATCCCAGAGAAACAATCTTTAAGTGTAATTCTAGAAATAAAATGTGAGACCAAAGACTGGGAACTGACTGAAGACAACGACTACATATTAGCAGATAATTTGTAAGTTTGCTGCATCAGCTTTTCTTTCCTCCCCTGATGACAGTCTGTTTTTCAAATGTCTTGAATTTAGACACAAACTGAGCAAAAAAATATTCTTATTTGTAACTCTCTGCTGTGTATTTTTCCATTATGATTTGCACAAACGTATTGACACATACACTACAGGTAATATTGAAAATGTAAATTTTAGTGATTAGGATGGAAAGAAACTAGGTATGTCTTCTGAAAAATGCTTCTTTTTTTAAAATTTTTCAGAAGATCCCTATGATATTACCAGGATTTCCCTCCTAGCAATGCAGTGAGGTTTTTTTAGATAATATTGGGAAGTCACTCCACTGCACTCTTTTTCTTGCCCTCATTAAATTGCTTTCTAAAATGTTCATTAATTGTTCTTATTAATTTCATCTCACTTTCCCCAAGGTTCCCCAACACTTTTGAAGAATTTCACTAGACTCATTGAAATTATTTTGTGTAAATCAAGTGGATTTTGCTTAGCTGCCTCCATCAGCTTGCATAATTAATGACTTCATATATAGAAAATACAAATATTAAATACAAAGCCAAAGTTTTTATCTGTCAAAATCCAGTCTCTCAGACCTGTATTACTGGGGTGGGTAGTGAGGCTGCTGCTGCAAAAAGACCCAGTCGTTCTTCTCTTCTCTTCTCTTCTCTTCTCTTCTCTTCTCTTCTCTTCTCTTCTCTTCTCTTCTCTTCTCTTCTCTTCTCTTCTCTTCTCTTCTCTTCTCTTCTCTTCTCTTCTCTTCTCTTCTCTTCTCTTCTCTTCTCTTCTCTTCTCTTCTCTTCTCTTCTCTTCTCTTCTCTTCTCCTTCCCTTCCCTTCCCTTCCCTTCCCTTCCCTTCCCTTCCCTTCCCTTCCCTTCCCTTCCCTTCCCTTCCCTTCCCTTCCCTTCCCTTCCCTTCCCTTCCCTTCCCTTCCCTTCCCTTCCCTTCCCTTCCCTTCCCTTCCCTTCCCTTCCCTTCCCTTCCCTTCCCTTCCCTTCCCTTCCCTTCCCTTCCCTTCCCTTCCCTTCCCTTCCCTTCCCTTCTCTCTTCTTCTCTTCTTCTCTTCTCTTTTCTCTTCCTATGCATAAATCACATAATGCGCTGTTCCAAGAGTTGTGTTGCTTCAAGATAAACATCATTTACAATTATTATGCATTACAGAGGGATTCCAAAATCACCAGCACAAGCTGGATTTGAATAATGTGTCCTCCTTCTCACACAAATTAGCAAGCTCTGGGTTCAATCTGATTGGAAATAGGATTTAAGGAGTGTTATTTTTGAGCTAAATCTTTATTTTGAGAGACTCTAGACAGTATCAAAAACACTTTTTTTCAAGTAGTTGTCAGTTTGTTTAGTTTATTTTGCAGCAACCAGTGTTGCTGCAGCTGCTAATAACTGGTACACATTCTGTCACAGGAACTGTTGTGTCAAAACACATATGTCTTTAATGGGGCTTTTGGCAAGCACAGCACAGATGTTATTATGGAGCTTGATATAAATAAAACTAATGGTTTATTTCATGCTTTACAAATAGAAATCAAAGATTAAAAAATGCAGTTTACTCACAGTAAAAATATTTATAGAGATAGATCAGATAATAGGTGCAAAATATTCATTATATCTTTGTTGATAAATCATGAACAAAAAGGACAGTGGCTGACGGCTGCACGTAATTCTAAGAAAATATACCTTTTAAAAGGTAAGTTAAATAAATGTGTTGCTGTCTGATTTCAAGAGGTGGGATTTCTAAATTGTGTGACATTGCAGCTTTAGAATAAAACTGCAGACTTGCTACATCATTCATATTAAATACACTTGTCTTAATTCTGGCAGCTGTTTGGCTTCTAGTACAAGTTTTTCTTCTTTCAACTGCAACCCAGAAGACACATCATAAAAGCACTTTTAAATATTAGAAATTCTTGATTTAAAGGATTAATTGTAATATCTTTTCTGCAGAGGAAGATGAAATGTTTTGTTAGATAAAGACATGCCTGGGAATTAGCAAACTGCAGGGTGCACAGCCAAACTCCTACAAATGCAAACCATTTCAACACACTGTGCTGACCCAAAGCTAATGCTCATAATAGTAGGTTGTGGATGTCCTCAAGTGAATTATTTTAATAGAGCCCTTCTTCTATTCAGATATTGTCTATTTGCTCAGAGTTCTATGAACTACTTCAGAGAAGCTGACTGCATGCAAAGTTCTTTAAGAGAATTAAAGGACAGGGAAAATTACTGCATGTAAGGCATCCCATTAATATTTTATGCTCTTGCCTTCCCACTACTTTCAGACTCAAGAGAGACTGTAGCAGCATAAGGACTGGAGGACCCCAGACCACACATAGCAGCAGTGGGGCCCTCTGCACACCCTGTTACTCCGTGGTGTCCCTGCAACCTCTGATCTCCAGCAAAGAGGACCAGACACCCATTGTCCTGCATCAAGACACGGGCTGGCTGAACAGACTCATGGAGAAACAGAGGAAGCTTGGCAAGTTCAAACAATTCTTTAGAAGTTGATTGAAGTTTGTTCTCCACACCAGCTAAAATAAGGTTGTACATCTCTATTTGCCTCTGCATGAATTCAGGTTGAATCCATGACAGGGAGGTGATCCAGGACAGCCAGCATGACTTCACCAAGTCCTGCCTAACCAACCCAGTGACTCTCTGTGATGAAATGACCACATTAGGTCAACGGAAGGGCTAAATACGTAATTTTTCTGGACTTCTGTAAAGCCTTTTACATGGTCACTACAACCTTCTCTCTAAATTGAGAGACATGGGTTTGATGGGTGAACTGTTCGATGGATAGAAAAGGGGTTTCACAGTCACATCCAGAGGAGAGCAGTGAATGGCTTGGAGTACTGATGGACTTCAGTTAAAAATGGTGTCCCTCAGCAGTCTGTATTGGGACTATGTTATTTAATATCTTTATTAATGATGTAGTTTTGCACTCTCAGCAAATTAGCAGATGACACCAAGCTGAGTGGTGCTGTTGGCAGTTCTGAAGGACAAGATGCCATCCAGAGGGACCTGGACAAGCGCGAGAAGTGTGTCCATGGGAATCTGATGAGGTTTAACAAGGCCAAGTGCTGGTGCTCATCTGGGTCAGATCAACCCCTGGTATCAGCACAGGCTGGGCATGAACAGCCCCAGGGCAGCCCTGCCCAGAAGGGCTTGGGGGTGCTGTGGGTGAGATGCTGGACATGCCCTGGCCATGGCACTCCCAGCCCAGAGAGCCAAACGTGTCCTGGGCTGCATCCAGAGCCCCGTGGGCAGCAGGGCAGGGAGGGGATTCTGCCCCTCTGCTCTGCTCTGCTGAGACCCACCTGGAGCACTGCATCCAGAGCTGGGGTCCCTGCACAGGAGGGACAGGGACCTGTTGGAGGTCCCAAAGAAGATAGATTAGAGGTTGGATGGAGCTCTGAGCAATCTTGTCTAGCGCAATTTGTCCCTGTCACCATCAGGGGCTGGAGCCAGCTGATCTTTAAAGTCCCTTCCAACCCAAACCATCCTGTAATTCCATAATCCTGACACTACTGAGACTCTGAGATAACTGAAGAGCTCAATTGTGTTTGTTACATTCACTTTTGGGACTGATGAAATTCACTCGTGATAGTCATGGTTTAATTTCTGTAAAGTGAAAAGAAACAGGATATAAGTAGCCCATTTTTGAAGGCCTCAAAGTTCAGTGTGATGAAATAGGCAGATGGGGATACTCACATACTGTGAAAATATGTGTGTGTTTTACGTCAATGCATGATGAACCTAATTCTGCAAGATTCGTTTGCAAATCAGTTGTTGCTGTTTTAATTTCTTTGTGTTACAAAAACAGCTTCAGTCCTAACACCAGCCATGCCAGCAACTGCACAATAGCTGAGAATGCAAATCTGGTTCACTTTCCAAGGTCTTTCTCAGGGTAAGATGAGTAGCTTGAAACAGTCGTGATGCTTAGGTTAGGAAAGCAGAAAGAAGAAATCTGTTCAATTATCTTTTATGCTCATTGGGGTAGGAAAAAAGTTCAATTTAATTTGTTCTGTAAAAATATGCTGTTTTCAAGAATGTTTATTACAAAAAACACTTGGGAAAAAAGTTAACTATGGTTGTTAGAGAAAGTCCTTCACTGGGGGATTTTAAGACAGATATTTTTATAGTTGGTCTCCATATAGCCAATTATCTTCCAAGCAATACAATTTCTACAGTGGTTTTCTTAAGATCTCTCCCAGCTATGCATATCCAAGACACTTGGGAAACAATGTGTAGTTAAGCTGGGCAGCTTCAGAGAAAGGATGTATGTCGTAAACATTTGTGCAGTGACTCACCACTGCGCGAGGTAAGCATTTGAATGGTTATTTACTTTTGTTGTATTTGTCCTCCAGATTACTTTGTTAGTGCAGAGCTGGTACAAACTCGTAGATTTCAGCTGCCTCACATTTTCTATTGGACAAGACTTTTTTTTGTCTCTGAAGAGCAATTTAATTATTTGCAAAATGATTCAGTAACCCACAGCCCAAAAACTATAGAAATCCCTTTTTTTCCCATGAAGTTCTGTTCAGACTACACCAAGTCATATACTGCAAAAAAGTGGGTTGTAAACCATGAAAAAGATTATGTCCACCCACATAAATAGATTTTCCAAGGAGCACTAGTAACATAAAATACCCTCAAGAGTCAGGTCCACACTACATCATGAGATTACAGGGAGCTGGCAGCACAGATGCTGCTGGAAAAAAGAAAACCAAGAATGTTAAATCTATTTGTTTCTGTGTTTGATTGTGTAGAACAGAGTATTCACATGTCTATACGGGGTTTGCAGGTGAGTAGACATTGCCAGTTAAATTGCAGCCATATTTCCTTCTGTTTCACACCCACACAGCATTAATTTTTTCAAGGGCTCTTTGGTTTATTTAACTAAGCAACAAAAAGCTAACAGATTTTCGGAAGCAAATTCAATAGTGTTCTAGTAAACCTGTAGATTAGATTAAAATTTATATTCATCATATAGTCTTACCAAGAAAAAAAAAATGAGATTATGTAAAATTAACATTACAGGCTTACAAAATCGTATGACACCATATCATGAACACAGGTTATCTTCTCCTAATATTTTTGTTCAATTCTTTCCTTCATTCTAGCAGTATTCTTTCTCCTCTGGTTTCTGCTGTATTGTGATACTTGATTCCTGATCTGGAATGGAGTTGCCACCACCTTTATATTTTGTCAATGTTGTTATCTAAGCCTCTTCTATGCCCACCTCTTTACAACAGTAAAATCCTGAAAAGGAGAATCTCTTACATAAATTCAGCACCAGAACTGTGGAACTGTTAAGAACCTATTTAGCAAACACAAAATCTCGTACTATCTTTTCTAGTTATAGATTTGAAACTGTTTAAAATATTTTATATTTATACAAAGTATTTGTATACATATATATACAGTCATTAGGGTAAAATTGGTACAACATCTTCATGAGGAGTCTGGCCACGGAATTTTGCAAGCTTAATTCTCAAATAATGCATCTTATATATCTTATATAAATCTTATCAATGACAGCAATAGAGGGTGGCAGTGACAGCTATGCAATGAGAAGCAATAATATTAAATAATCATATTTGCTCCTGCTGAAGTCTTGTATTTTAAAACTAAATACTAAACATGCTGCATCTTAAGGTAACTTTCTGTGCCTGAAGTATTTGACTGAGGGAGAAAATGCTCTCAAAGTTCATCTGCATTAATATAAAATCACCTAAAATAAATGTAGGATTATGGACCTAATCGATATGTCCATACACTACCTTAACACTACCTTTACCTTAAAGTTGATGTAAAGTCTTTTGAATTCTTTTCTCTTGAGCTGAGTGAATTTGGACTAGATAGAAGAAGTTGAGTAGAGTTTTGTTCTGATAGCCGTCCCACTGGATATGATTTACAGCTTTGATTCATTATGATCTGATTTTGAACTAATAATTAGAGCAGGAGAATAATTTCTTTTAAAAAAAAATCTACATGTTTTTGAAAAAAAAATCAAACTTCGCTCACTGCATGTTTCAAAGGAATTTAAATAGCTGTAGCTGAGAGGAAGTGTCCCTGTGTATGCCTTGAAAATATAGAAGGGAAACTAGAATATAAAAAGCAGTTCAGAGGTAATTTATTTAAAAAAAAAAAAAAAGGGAAAAAAAAGCACTATAAATGTTCTAAGCATTGTTCCAGTTGCAACATCACTTGAGGGGGCGGAGGAATAGTCCCTGCAGGATGCAAATCGTTCACAGAAAAATGTGGGATTTGGTCAGAACAAATAAAAACCAGATCAACTGATTATGAGAGGACAACATTCAGACTTCTATTCTTCAGAAATGAAATGCAGTATGTTTCTCTGTTTCTGACAGTATGTACAATAGAATTCAAATTAGGGCCCAAGTGAGCTCAGTGAGATGCTCAGATCACTCCAACCTCTAATAATGCAGATAAAAATTAAATGGAGATGTATTTCTGCATGTTTTACTCATCGAGAAACATTCATCCACATCCCATGCTGTCTTACTTCTTAACAGAGATGTAAAAGGTAGGGACATGCCACGGTCCCAGCTGATCAGTCAGGAACTGAAACAGGGGCTAAGGATTCCTGAATGGAGTGTCTGTCATCTTAGTCAGTTATTTGCATTTCCACACGACAAGCACAAGATCGCCCGTACCCAGCACTACACAGGGCTGTGAGGAGCACGGCTTCTCTGCTCTCCTCAGCCTTCTCGCTGTGATGGGCATATTTACATTTCAGCAATTAGCCCTGAAAAAAGTGCTTTTCTAAGCATTCCCAGAGGTCGTTTTGATCATTCAAACATGTGAAAAATAATGAGTTGGAGAGTTTATAGATATATGGGAGCAGACAAGCTGAGGACTACCAGAGATGCTACGTGGACTCTGCTGTTTTTCCTCCACAGAGGAGCACAAAGGCAGAAAGGGCAGTGACAGCCTCAGGACCACACTGTGCATAGACAAAGACTGTCTGTGACCCAGGTGAAGCTGACATCTCTCCTGCAGGAGCCCTCTGGCACCAAACTCAGCAATCTGGGCTTGGCCAGGATGGGAAGGAGAATTAGTCCCATTTGTTTGGCTCCAGACTATGTTAGAATAAATATCTGCTTAGCCATAGAGCTGAAGTGCAGATGTGCATCAGCCAGTTTGTTATACAAATCTGTTTCTCTTTTCTCATTTTGAATACAAACCAAAACCTCCAGAAAGGAAAGATAAAGACTACCCTAAAAAGAAAAATAAAAAATAAAATTTAAAAAAAAGTTATCTGAGACCTTCATGGCACATGTTGCTCTCTGAAAAACAAACAGCTCTATGAGCAACAGCAGCACGGATGAAACTTGATTCCCTACAGTTTTGTGTCCCTGCGTTGCTTGGTAATACCCTGACTCCAGTTCTTCTCCACAGCTTTTATTTATATTCCTTTTGCTTCCTGGTGCAAGATGCAGGCTGTAACATGGAGAGGCTGGAGCCAAGCAGGACATGTAGCCTGCACAGCCAGGACTGCTCTATGGGCTGCACAAGTCTACCAAGGCTTTTAAATCCCAATGGCTAAATAGTCCATAAAAGTGGAAACTGCAGCAGCACTAACACAAATGGACTGAATTCCCCTAGAAAACTGAATATACTCTCATGAGCTGCTGCTTACTCTGAAGCACGTCCTTGTTATGCTAATAGCAAGTGACAGTCTTTTAATTGCCCTTAAGACTTTTAACACAGGAAATTCATGAATTCCCACAGCTGTGTCACAGAATTTTGCATGGCAGAGTTTTCTATTGGGAAAAACTCTTGTCATTTACATACATGGATATAGAAGACTTACATTTGCTGATCATTGACATTGAAATAATTATCTTATACAAAACCATTCATGATGCAAAATACTGCAAAATACTTTCACATTGCTTCATTCATGAAGAATAATCTAATACTTACACACAAATTAGACTCAAACCCAGTAATCAAATAATTCAGAGAAAGTTAAGATGATTATGGGAACAAGAGAAATTTTCACTCTAAAATCTTTGTGTTAAATTTGGCTCAGTGCATGTTTATGCTGAGCCATGACTTTATCTGAAGGGATTCTACAAAATGATGGAGAGATATTTTTTGCAAGAGCAGGACAAGGGGAAATGGCTTTAAACTGAAAGAAGGTATGTTTAAATATTGGAAAGAAATTTTCTACTCGGAGGGTGGTGAAGCACTAGACTAGGTTGCTTAGAGATTTTGTGAATGTCCCATCCCTGGAAGTGTTCAAGGCCAGGTTGGGTGGGGCTGTGAGTAACCTGGTCTGTTGGAAGGTATTCCTGTCCATGGCAGACAGTGGAATTACATGATCAGTCTTTAAGGTCCCTTTCCGTCCAGGCCATTCTATGATTCTATGATTCTGTGGTTGATTCTGTGATTCTGCAGTTCTGCAGTTCTGTGATTCTATGATTAATTCCATGACGTTAGAATCTATGAAATGCAAGTCAGATTGCTAGGTAAAAAATTGTCCACAATGAAAATGAAACAAAAAAACTGCCCAAGTTTCTTGATTAAAAAGAGCTGCTATGTTTGAGAAAAATCTGTATGTAAAAGAAGTATTTTCTAAGTCAGGCTGGAGTACTAGTTCTAAAATCTTTGTTGAACAAGGGAGCTGCATAAAGCATGATTACTCAGTTCATAATCTGGCACTGTTTTCTAAATCAACATATATGTTCTTACATTTTGGCATTTGCTGCTTGACTATGTGAAAAGTCACTATCTCCACGTACCATAAAACAGAAATCTGTACCAGACTGAGGAAACAGGCCAGTGTGTTCATTAGCGGACTGGACATCAGAGACACCTGATTTCTTCTACTAGCTGATTTCAAATTACGACATAAATCTATTTTAGAAGCACTTGGATTTGGAGAAATTTAATATTAGGTATCTATCATGCAGCTACTCTGAGAAGAACTTTAAGGGTACTGGAAATACAGATTCATTGTGGATGTTTAACTGGTATGAAAGTTAGAAGGGTTGTCAACTGAACTCAGAGATTCTAACACTCCAGAGAGTAAGTTGCTTCACATTTTTTTGTGAAAAATTTCCTGCAAATCACAGGAGTAGCTAAACGTTTGTACTTTGAAAATGCTGGCCTTAACTTCTCTGATATTTCTCATCCTTAAGATGAAAATAATGAACAATATCTGGTAATATTGTCAACTCCCATAGTTACCAAATGTGACTATATAAACATACATAAGGTCAAAGTGGGAGTTTTTTCTTCAAAAATGTGCTCTTGAAAGAATTTAGTTTGAGAGTACAGAGGTAGCAGTTGTAAAAAAGGAAAGGAAACCAGAGAGACATTTTTTCTGTAAAATGTGATTAATAATTTGTATATAGGATCCTACTGCAGTTTCACAGAACCTGCATGACTCTGAAACATGACAGGTTCTAATTGTAAAAAGCAGAAACTAGATATCAGCATTTTGCATTAAGCTATTAGTCTGTGCTGCCTAGCTGGAAATTTTTTCCAACTTTCCTAGGTTATACTGGCGCATTTACTTTGCCCTTCAGTCTGTACAGGTTCGTGCCGTGTACATGCTCTGATTTTCCAAATGTTCCACTTTGTTTCCATATGATTATGACAGAATTTACTCCATAGGCAAAATAGTAAGAAACATCACAAAGGAGGATATATATCAAAGTGGAAAGACACACACCAGACCATTATAATTATCATATTAATTGCCCCTCAGCTTCTCTGTAGCCAGCCACCAACTGTGTGGCACTCAGTCTGGAGTCAACAGGAGATCCACAAAAAACAGATGTGTTGCATAGAGCCTTCTGTTTTTAAAACATCTCAGAAATAATGTCTTCTGTCTGAAAGGGCTAGTGTTAAATTTAATTTTTCTCTTTTCTCTTCTGCAGTTATCTTGATTAATGTATTTCACCATTAGAATTGTATACTAACTATAAAACCCCATTGCTTTACACACACACGAACACACAGAGATATCTCTTCCTGTTTCACCTCAGTATTTTCCTGTTCTTCAGTCTGTGGAAGAGGTGGCCACTCTTGCTGGATTCTGGTCATTCAAATTGAGATGCACCTTTGCTGGTGCTGGCTCTGCATCACTGGAGAAAGCATCATATCATTTGGGCAGCTGCTGAAGCTCTCTCTACAGTCAAAGGACAGAGGAGATTTACTGTGTACAATTCAGAGCATCCTTGAACTATAGCATCTTATAAAGTTTTTGTAACAAATCACTCCCCTGCAGGCACCTCCTCTGATTTCATTTCAATACAACCTTCATGCACTGAGCAAAACATGAGATGAACTCTGGGTAGGTAGCCATGGAATTAACCTCATGGCAAGGCTGTCCAGTGTTATGGCAATTTAAAGCATATAGGACTGAATTTATTATTTTAAACAGATGAATCAGCTTAACAGTATTGACAGTTTATATGCAACATCTTCACCTGTGAATAAATATTTATGTGTTCCTCCTACTCACTATACTTATGTAGGAGAATATCTGAAAATTTTAATTGAGCAGTTTGCAAGAAGATATGGATTATAATTTTTATTATTTTGGTGAAATAACAGCTGCCACTTTGAAGTGAGGGACATATATCAGATCTTTGTTCAAAGTGTAGGTTTATTTCCATCTACTTCCTCCAAAAAAAGTCACAGAGGCAATAATTCTGTCTGGCCCCTGATTACATGCTCACATTGGGTGGAAGTGACTGACATATGTATTTGTGTGAGAAATAAAGAGGAGTCTGCTTGAAAAGAACATTTTTGTGAGGAAGAATTGAGAGATATTAAAAACTGCCTCATTAAGTTACTTTTTACAAAGGTTCCATCCATCAAAATACATTTTGAAAAATTAGATTTATAGAAATAATTCTGATTGTTGAATTTGGAGAACATGTCGAAAGGAAAGCTTCTGGCTCAAGGGATCTGCTAGTACATGGCTCTTCTGGTGAATACTAATCAATAAGTTTATTTTTCACTTTGCTTCTCTAATCTACAAACTAGTACCTTGACAATGTTGTATAAGATAAGGGACACAGGATAAAAAGTGCTAATATAAAGATGTTTCTCCAGTGCACCCTTGACTAAATTCTGACTATTTACACCAGATATATGCTGCACTTACAATTGACTTAGGCAGATGTTTGCTTTTCAGTTTTTATGTGATCAGAAATTTTTACTGTATACCAATTTCCAGATATCTGTAGAAACTAAAGGTGTTCAGAGTATGGTGTTAGGATAATGATAAGGTATTAGGATAAGAGTGTTTTCCTACTTGTAAATATGAAATCAAGGTAGCTTATAGATATACTACATTATGGTTCAGTAGACTTTCAGGATATTATTCTTCATACTGAACAGCATTTTCACTTTTTCACATGGTACTTTATCACCTGTGTTCATATCTTTTGGATTTTTGTCCTTCTGCCCTCCTATGGATTTATTTATAGAAAACAGACCTGAAAGGACAAAGCAAGGCAAAAACTTCTAATATCTTTGGTTTACTAGTAGCTAAAAATAGGATTGAAGTTAGTAACACCGCTATTTAGGGATTTTTAACTAGGGCTTGTGAACATTGTGAAAGTCAAATTTTTCCTCTGACATTTGGTTCAAGATTAGATTACATTATGCATCCTCTATTACATCTTCATTATACATCCTTACTTAAAAGAAAAATAGAACAGCTTCAACCTGATTAATTTACTTACAGCCATATTAGCATGTAAGAGAATGTATTGTGTGGTGGATATAAGACCACTGGAATATCATTTTTTTTCATAAATGTTTAACACCATATGCCAAAGAATTCCTAAATCCCTTATATACTTATTTTAAAACCTCTTACTATAAAAATCTAACTGAAAAAAGTGGATTGGGGGACATTTTTCTGTGTGTATATGCAACTTCCAGTAACTGAGTCCTTCAGGGTGAACACCTTTAAGCTCAGAGGGAGGCAGAGGACAACTTTCTCCTGGCAGCTGCTGAAGCAACAACCTGCTCCTATTCATACACCCACACACAAGCAGACCTGGCACAAGGCCTGGACAGCTATTCCAGAAGCAGGTAGTCAATGGATAGATAAAAGGATCCTGACACTAGTTCCTCTAGGATGGCTGTATCCCTGGCAATACCTTCATTTATAACCTCTTAATATTAGTTAAAGAGACAAATTAGCTGGGCAGTCAAATTCTTCTCTAATGGCAAGGAAAGAAAGAGAGAAGACAGTGCAGGCTAGCTCACTGGTTTACCTGTCTTTTTTTGACACATTTGTGCAAATTTCCCCATGCAAGAATAAAAGACAGTGACCTAAGCAGCAGCCCCTGGGTTTAAAATTCATAGAATCATGGAATATTTGAGTTGGAAGTGACCTTTTAAAAGTCACCTAGTCCAACCCTCTGCAATAAGCTGGAACATCTTCGACCAGAGCAGGTCACTCAAGCCCAGTTCAACCTGACCTTGGATGTTTCCAGGGAAGGGAGATCCAACACTTCTCTGGGAAATCTGGTCAAGAGTTTCACTACTATCATTGAAGAAAAAGCCTTCCTTATACCTCTTCTGAATCTACACTCTTTTGGTTTAAACAATTACGTCATGTCCTATTACTTCAAGTCTGCTACTAAAGTGTCTGTCCCTATATTTTGGGCACTGAAAGGCCACAGTCAAATTTCCCTGGAGCTTTCTCTTCTCTCCTCTTCTTGAATAGTTCTACCTCAATTACCAATGTCTCCCACCTTAGCTCTTCCTGGTTTACACAAGAATCTGTTTCAAATCAAACATCTAAGGTTTCTCTCAGATAAGCACTTCACAACTAAGGCAATGGGGGCTCTGGCCAGCCTGTCCCACCTGTCAGTGCCCAGCCTGTCCACCTATGGCTGGCTCTGGTAGCCCACAGCCAGTATAACTTGCTCCCCAACTTTGCTGTGCCCACTGGAACAAAGAAGTAACACGCAGCTGAAAATCTGGACTCTGGGGTTTTTTGTTCTACTTTCCTCACTGAAGAATGTCCCAGACATGACAGCATGACTGACACCTGGACGTCACCTTATAATTTCCAAGGTCCAGTGTTCAGAAGTGTTAAGCAGATTAGCACCTCTGCAATGGGAGTGTCTAGGACTGGGTGTTACACACCCTTAGCCTTGCTTCTTTGGAGTAGGAAGCAACCAAAGCTTTCATATTATGGTAAAGTATGATGAACAGCTGAACTTCTGAAACATGTGACGTTTTGGGTGGATCCATAATAGCTGATAATAACTGTTTCCCAACCAGGCAACTTCACAGATGCAGAGAGGATGCACCTGAAGATGAACTGTGGGGCAAGAGTCCATACATGTCCACAGTGCTGCCACAAAGCCTTTGTGCATTTGTTTTATTTGACAGGATAGACACAACTGTGTCATATAGATTATTCTGCCAGCACAATGACAAAGACCACAATTGTATCTGCCTTTTGATCAGCTCACTTCCTTGATGCTTTGGCCACAAATGACACTGACAGAGAGAACACTACAAACCCCTTCTACAGCTACTATGAGCATTGTGGAAATATTTTCGGCAGACTTCCTCTGTACCACTGTGCCATTGCTATTTTGTTTACTGGGAGCCTACATCAAAAGAAAGAAAACAAGAACATATTCTCCGGTCCTGAAGTCAACAAGCTCTCATTCCTCAAATCAGCATCTAATTGAGACACTTGTGTCTGGCTTACGGCGTCAATACAACGTCACTGCTCAGTGTTTTTTCCTTTTCCACTGACACCACTGATGCACACTGTTAGAGAGTGCAGCTTAATTAAACCACAGTGGCAGGAAAAGTGACCCACAAATGCAGTGTCTAATAAAACCATAAGCATAAAAATTGTACTTCTTCACCTTAGGCATCAGTTATGATGCATTTTTTACCATAACACTGCAAACATTTTATATGTTTGTTAGTTTTTTTACTTCTCCGGTAAATAAAGTACGGTAACACAGGAACAACTACAAGAGCTGCTGCTTATGCAGAGTTGAATTTTGCTCATTCCAGGCCTGAGGCATTGTAATTCTGGAGGGACGGACAGACAGACTGACATGAATTTCAGGAGCTGTCTCAAGTTGTCCTGCAGGAGGTAAATTGGAAGGAAGTGTGCAGGTAAGACTGTGAAAAGGACAATGACCTTTTATTGCCTGGCTCTGGTGATTCTCTCAGCTTTTCTTCTGTGTCCACAGCAGAAAATACTCCAAGCAGTTACCGTTCTACAATTCTAACATATAATTTGAGCTCAGGTTCTCTGTAAAAGTGAATACTAGCAGTCATTTCCTTTTTTCACCATCCTACATCTACCTTTCTTCTATGTGCTAGCCCAGCACTGAAAGTGTATGGTAATTATGGTGAGGTTTTTTCCTTACCTTAAACTTCACAGTAAAAGGACCAACATTTTTTCTATTTCAGCAGGGTAAAAATGTAAGAAAATACAAGATGGACAAGAAATCTAGATAGTATTTGCTATTCAAATGCCACAGTGATTCTGGACCTTTGTAACACATCTATTTGCATCTTAGCAAAAAATAACTGCACATTTCTATTACTTTTGCATAATTCCCAAATGTTGTGATATTTGACATCTTAATTCAGGTAAGTTTTATCTTCTGAAATTTTTCAAAGATCTCTGCTTCACAGTAACTAGAAAGAATCACAGGCAGTTGTCAGATCCACAGGATGGAGTTATCTGAGATGCATCAAATAAAACTTTGGGGGTCTTTAGAAAGAAAAAGGAGGAAAAATAAAAAGCAATTTGGTGCATTTTAGCAGGGTGGAGTAATATTAGACACTTTTGAAAACGAAATTTTCTTCTAGCCTAACTTCCTGAAGGGCCTGTGTGACAATTTAATGCTATAAAGAAGCAGGAAGTGATTAGACTTTGAAAGCCTTCACTCCAGAGCACACAGAATGGTGCAACTGAAACTAGTTTTAGAAACCCACTGCTATGTTCCACACAACTTTCTGGTACAGAACAAAATTACACAGAGCTGTAATTTATCTCCAATGAGATCTGCTTGTGTAGAAATAGAACAGAAAATGCTTTCGGCTGCCCCAGAATACGTTGACTTCATAGAGTACATTAAAAATTAAGGTTAAGATAGTAATTTTTTCACACCAATATCTTTAAAAGTGTTTTCTAATCTTCATTATTCCTGCTCCATTGCTCTTTACAGAATATTGATTTCTTTTTTCTTTGGGAACATGATTAATTTTATGATAACATCACATCACAAGTCAATTAAATTAAAATATTAAATGCATATTCAGTTGCTATAAAAGAGATTAAGACTTTGAATTTGGGTATTAATGAGCTGTTTCATCACTGCATAAAGTCAGTGAGTACATCTGCGACTCAGCAGCTCTAGAAACATGCCACTTAATTTACAGGGATTTAAATGATTAACTGGATTAAAAACTTCAGTTGAAAAATTCTTTCTCTATAAAGCGGTGAGGGAGTTGCTTCGCTTTAGGAATATGTTTAAATTAAACTTGAGTCCATGAAGTTTAACACATAGAACAAATATGTAAAGCATGTACTTCATTATGCATTTTTAGAACCCATAATAAGCAGAATAGTCTCTATCTTAGAACAAACATAATGGTGCAGCCACTTAATTTACAAAACTGTAACTTCAGTGGAGTTACTGTAGATCTATTCCAGGGTAATTGAGATGTAAGGGTCAGCACCAATAAAAGTATTAATTCAGAGACAAAAACAGTTGGGAAAGGCTCTGCTTGGGCTTTTCCAAAGCTTTCAGCAAGTGCTCAGTCCCTCTGCCATGCCTTCCTCTTCCAACTGCCACCATGCATGCCCAACTCTTTTCCCTGCTCCCATTTCAAAGTCAAAGAAATTAAAACTCTACATGAGCCCTCTAAGGATGCAGGAGTAATTGCATTACTCCTAAGAATATTGTGTCCATCATTCTCCCAGCTTAAAAGTTTCACTTTGTAATCTCCACTTTTACAGAGAGGAAAGGGAAAGTAAACACTGGGTGCCTCCATCCCACAGGCAAAGTACAGCCTAAGTCATAAAATGTAATATAAATCAGAAAGGACAACACATGGAAGGGAAAATAAAGGCATTAATAACCAACACTTGATGTCTTAAATAAAAGTATTATTCCAGGCATCCATTGAGGGACCATAAAACTAATTTCTCAAGCACTGTTTCTTTTACTTTGGTAATATCAACATATTATTTTATCTAAATCACATACCTTAGACTGTTACTAAATGACAATAGTATATTTAATGGCTGTAGGCACTGTAGACAAAAGATAAAGTAATGTGGTCTCAGTAATATTAACAATTGATGCCCTGTTATAAGTGGACAACCTGAAGATTTATAGTAGAAGGCAGTTAAGGGACCTTTTCTTTTATATGCTGTAGCATGTGAATTTGAAGAAGGACTTTTTCCCATTCAGCTTAACAGAATTCAAGTTCCCAATCACAAATGAGAGTAAAGTCCGACTCCCAGCTGGCTTACAGCAGCCAAAGGGATCTGCTCGTGTCTCCACCGAATGTACATTTACAGATAAGGGGAGCACTGACGTCAATCCCAGCACAAGGCCATGTGCACTGCACAGCAATCTTTCCCTTTGATCTTTCCCACTGACTCCATGCAATACTGATTGCATGCCTATGCCAGCTAAAAATAGGAAAAATTAAGTCAGTATTCACTACAAGCTTACCAGGATTGTCGCAGTTTTAGAAGATCATAGGTCTTTCTTGAGTGACAGCACGTAAAAAAAAAATTCAAGGTGTCTTCTGAAGCGTTTTACCATTGACAAATCTGGGAGCAGCTGAAATAAAATGCTCATAGTTTTAATATACTATGTAGGTGTGAAAGCCTGTTTTTACTCTATGCCTTGATCTGAGAAATCTGAAATTTCTAAACATTTTTTCTAAGGTTCCATTTTATACCCAAAAATGTATAAATATTTGAGCAGTTCAAGAAGAATAATTTAGCTGTTCTTACACCCATGTCCCTCTAAGGAGGCAATGTTTTTATGTGGGGTATTATTTATACCTGAAGTGTTTGGGATCAGGTGTAGTTTCCAAACATTCTTGGTGTTGGCAGAAATTTTACCTTTTTCTTTGGCTTTTCAAAAATAAGAAATGTGGAATGTGTAGCTCTTCAGGAGCACGGCAAAGAACTGGCAGCCCTGTCAGACCTGGCCTCCATGCATCCCCTTTCATGGAAGCAGCTCTTTACCAGAGAGAGGTTTCTTTCACTTAAATGGCAGTTCTTTCTTATCTATGTCACATCTCATGCAAATGTACCCATGGAAAATGGGCAGATGCAGAGGGAATCTTTTTCCTATGAGGCAGCACAGTCACCTGCCAGGTTAGAAACTCCCTTTTATGGTTAGAGGCATGATCACCTGTGAGCACCTGCTTGTGAAACACCAGAGGAAAGACAGGAGCTCAGAGGGCTTCAGCATGAGCTGGTAAGCCTGCTACGCTGGGGAAACCACTTCCCAGCTGCAAAGCTGTGCCTTTCTAGAGTAAAGAAGGCATAATTAATAAAGTCGAAGAGGTCATGCAGGAGGATGTGCAGCCTTGCATTCTAATATCAGTGCTTTCTCCCCAGAGAGGGGGATGCTGAGTCTCATTTCCTGCTCCCAAGTTGATCAGGGATGATGCAAAAGCACAGCAATCAATACTGAAACCACAACATCTCCCCTTCTTCCCTTCCCTCTCTGAAAGGGTAGGAAAGCCTGCATCAGAGCATTTGGCTCCTGTGCCTCACCAGACCAAGGGAGGCTGCTCTGGGGAGAAATTACATTTTTACACCAATTTGAGCATTGAACACTCTTCTTCTAACTGTTCAGCTACATTAATGGCACATTTATGTCTTTTCTCTGCTGTGCTGTGAGACAAGCCTACAAACCTTTTATTTTAACATTTGACTTTAACTTCAGTTCTTCACCAACCACATTTGTCAGCCAAAATAACCTCTTCTATCCCTTCAGCCACCCTGGCGAACTTACTGTGCATACATGACTTGGTTATAAAACAAACCATTATATTATTCCTTACTAAGGGATATACTCTGCAGAAGTATTTTAAAATGTAGCTCCTGCTATTTCTAATGACTGTTTTTTCCACTATGTGAAGAATTGGCTTAACTACAGCTTAAAAGATTTTGTCATCCATTTCACAGATTTGGCTCAGTGTTAAAAATTACCCCTGTGGTGTCACAATGGGCCCAACCAGTGTGGCAAGTTCCCATGCGGGATCACAAAACTTGTAATTCTTGTTCCTTTTCCTGGGTTTGCTCAGTCTCACTTTCTCTTCTCCTTGAGGGATCCAAGGAGTTTGCAGCTGTGAGTCATCAATAAGTAATGATGGTGACTTCTACTGTATCTTGCCACTCACTGCCTCTCAGGGGACAGAAAGATCTGGGAGCAGAGGAGTTAACCTGACTGACAGCATGTCCTTGGGGATCCAGTCTCAGAGAACATGAGACACTGACATGGTATTTGGCTATTCTTGCTCTTCTTCATTCCGTTCACAAATTTCTCAGAGACACAACTGCTCAAAACAAAATGTTCCATTTTACTTTAAAACCACAGGCAGATTCTCATGAACAGCCAAGAGCAAAGCTGAAGTGCAAACCTTGCTTGTTTGGTGGTGATGAGCACGAAGGGTGGGATGGTTTTAGTTCTGATAGCTTTTTCTAGATTAGTATTATTTAATATCCCAGATGCACGTACATCAGGATCGACAAAAACCCATTGACAGTTCTAGATCCAGTGAGTTACATCCTTTTAGTCAAAAACACCCAGCCTACCAGAGTTCAAGAAGCATTTCATCAACACTCTCAGGGACACAAAAATATTCTTGGGGTTGTCCTGTACAGAGCCAGGAGTTGGACTCAATCCAGAAGTTGGATCCTTGTGAGTGCTTTCCAACACAGAATATTCTGTGTTTCTTATCCCATAGATTTTAGTGATTTCTGTACAAAAGTTAGCATTAATCCAACACACTCTGGCTGTCAGCAGTGGAAAGTCAAGCAGATACCTAAATATAGATTTAGCAACTTAACTGAAAAATCTTTCTATATCATTTTGGTCATACTGCTTAAAGTGATTTTGAACAGGATTTTCATAGAGAAGTTTAGAAATGTTTAATAGCAGCAGCAGCAGCAGCAGCAGCAGCAGCAGTAGTAGTAGTAGTAGTAGTGAAATAATACTGTTGAATTCTGCTCCGCTACACAAATCTGATTTACTATGCTAAGCAGTAGAATATATGATCACATCTCTTTTATCAAAATATTATTCTTCCCATGCTATATGTTAAAAACTGAAAATATGTCACACTACACTGCCATATTCACAAATACAGCAGAATAAAAAGGTCTGAAATTGATGTAGCCATACTCTGTGATTGTTTTTTTAAAATTATAACTAATGTTAATGTTTAATATTATCTAAAATAACTAGAAAGATTCATTATCTTCCATGAGCCTGATGAAGAAATTGTTTGGTCAAGATGGCTGACAATTAATCACTAAAATTAATTAAAATTTACATTCAAAAAGAAAAGCTACTTCATCTGCTTTATGGGTAAGAGAAATGGGAGGAGAATGTGATGTAGAAGGAGTGAGAGCTAGAAAAAATGTCAATTCCCTTTCAACTTTTACCATTCCTTTTTACTTAGCAAAAATAGCTGAGATTTCAGAGCATTTTTTTCTCAACCCCATTACACAGGATGCTTAAAATACCCTTTGGCAGTGTGGAAGGTTCTCTGATGGTTCAGACATGCTGAAAGGCCATAGATCTGTTTCAGCCTCATCCAGAGGAGGTGGTTTGACCTTCAGGATTTCAAACTACAGATTGTGAGTGCCCTGAAGGTGAGGAAGATCTGGAGTCATTCTGCTTTTCCACCATCAGATAAGATCATGGAAATTACCCAGAAACTTTTTACAGCTACAATTTTCCAACTCAACTGTGGTATGGGATGGAAAATAAATAAAACAAAAAATTAATACAGAGGATATTCAGGCACAAAATAATTACAGCATTGCAGTAAACTCATCTCAAAGCAAGTGAATGTGGAATTCTTTAAAATCAGTTAATAGGAAAAAAACCCCATTTTTGTTTATATGTTCTGAACTGAATTTTGAACCTAAAACAACTGTACATAAATTTAGGTCATTCGTTCACCCTAAACACTCAGAAAGAAAGACAGTACTGTTCTCAGTTTTGTGTTGTAGCAGTAACAGTCCCCAGGTGCTTTTATCACCATCATTGTTATTTTTATTATTCTCAGGCTGTATACATCAATGTCATGACCTCTGAGGCCAATATAAGTGACGGAAACTGGCAAGAAGAGTATTAATTTGGGAAGAGTATGAAGTGGGTTTTTTAAAATATCCTTAACTGCTGCTCTATTCCAAACTGATCTCCAGTTACTCCTTGAAAATTAAATTGCTGCTGGTTGCTTTCAGTGTATTAAACAGATGAATTTTACAGTCCATTTAACTCAAAACAGATCATTTTTGCATATCAAAATGCATATCATCTACCATAATGACAATGCCTTTCCAGTCACACACTGTATACATATGTATTTAAACAAGCAGGCGAATTTCTTTTTCATTCCTCCACAGTTCTGTAATATGCTATAGTTATTATGTGCTAACAAGTACTAGTACACACAGAATACAAAGCATGTGTTCTGTACAGGTTCCTAGTAACTGTAAATGAAATATTCTCTGTATCTGAAAACAACAGAATGCAAATAGCAAAGGAGATTAAGTCTATAGCACAATAGAATCTCGAAAAAATCCAGTAGCACTTTGAGAACAGATGAATTATTATGGTATATAACTGTAGACTTTTTGGATACTGCTCACCATAAGTAAACATCCATTTGGATGTCCTCAGAATCAACAATACATGAGAAGCATCCAGATTTCTACAACTGGCATAATTCTTGTGTTTGAATAAACATTTCCTTTTCTAACCGCAATCCATTCATTTACTTGCTTCTGCTCTTATTTCCTTTGGAATCTCTAACTGTTGTGGAAAAATCCACAGCCAAAAGTGAGGCACGAGGAAAAAATGACAAATTTTCCACACAGGACTCTGTCACTGATATGGCATGTTGCAAATCTGTGGGTCTCTCCAGACCCACCACTGTCAGCAGTACCAGGACTATTTACAGTATCTGTAGTATGCTGATCAGTATCTCAGCACCAAAGGAAATATATTTAAGGGAGTAAAGTCAAGGGAAAAACAGCTATAGTATCGTCTTCCTTGTAATTGAGCCCTAAATACTAAAGACCTTTTCTCCTTCTTTCTCTAATCAGATTTGTCATCTTCTCTTGCTGTTTTCACTTAAAGTCTTTGGTAATAAGTTCATAGGGAAAAGAAACTGAGTTTGCCTTTAGGTCTGAAAAGAGATGGTCCAAGATTTGTTCGAACTTCCCTGGCAGAGATACACTAGAAAGCCCTTCTTGGGAGTTCCTCAGCTAATGCAGGGTTAGGAGGTTTTGTCTCAAGGGAATTCACCTCATCCCGTCACATTTTATAAACTCATCTTGAATATTTTTCAAAGAGCAAATATGTTTTGAAATGGTAATAATAATGTGGACTTTATATCTACTTGTATATGTGTGTTTGCATGTTTTATATGTTTTCTCATAGGAAGAAAAAGCTGCTTTTCCCAGCTTTCCAAAACAATCTTCATCGTTTCCCATGCATCACATCCTAAAAACAGCACAATGCACTGAACAATTATCTCACTCAGAGAGATTCTTGATAATAGAAATGCTTTTAATGCAATTTGCCTTCCCAAAGGATATTTCTACATGGATAGATGCTTTCTGAGACCAGCTAGCATTGAAATAAAATGCAGCAAAATCATCTAGAAAAGATGCTCCTCCCTTAACTGAACTTCCATTATGCTGTCTCCCACTCCTTATATATGGAGTTTGTAGCAAATTTTTTTCTGCCAAATCTTTGCTATTGTTTTAGCACACTATTGTTTTACTGTAAAATGCAAGGCAACAAAACTCCTTGGAAATGTTTTGTGAAAATTTTGGTCTTGATACCAGTTATTATTATTGTTCCAAATACTGTTGTTATCATAATAATGGAAAACAGTAGCACTGTTAAGAAAATACTTGTTAAGATGTCCAGTGGTATTTTCATAGTGTGAGGATCAAACTCACACAGGGCCTAAACCTGAGTGATCTTAGAAGAACTGTGTTACGGAATTATGTTAAGGATGTGCATTTCAAAATACTTACATCTCACTAGCTCTGGCACTGATAATGACTACCCAAAAGAACATTACATATTTACTTTATTTAGATGTAAACTCATATTTTGGTGAAGGAGATGTGAAGGTGGTATCTCCACTGTGATCTGAACAAAAAACATAAAAGAGGTATTTCCTGCAGCAGAAAAACACGCCTCATTGAAAGGAAATTCAAAGCTTTTTTTAAGTCTCTCACAGTCTAATTAGTGTTCTTTTCACATTCTCAGTGCTAAACCTGGAGGGACTATTCCTCCAGGTCCAGCTGGCAGCAGAGAAGGCAGTGCATCACTCTGTGGCAGTGGATTCACTTATTTTCTAGGCTCCTGCAGGCATTATCACCCAACACCCCCTTTGCTCTTGCAGGACTGTGAACACTGGCTTGGCAGTAATCTTTCCTGCTCTCCTCTTTTGGCATATTGCTTTGCTGTGACTTTTGGAGGTTAGAACTAAAGGTCTTGACTTGTTAAAAGGCTTCAGAAAAAGTTTTGTGAATAACAGGCTGCAGAAGGCTGTGACGCACAATAAACTTTTCCAACGTCTGCATGCAATGCATGGACTCTCACTTCTGGATCCACTTCCAGTCCAGTGTTACAATTCCAACTGGGACATTGTAAAACAAAGACTTGCTCTTTTCTGCCTTGAATGATGACTAATACTTATTTCTTGTTAGTGGAAATAGGTTAGCTTATTATTACAATTCAAGGCCTTTTGGCTACACAGACCAGTATCCTGTGGCTGGAGCAGGCAGGGGTATGTTCTGAGGTCTGCAGTCCTTGGGAGATGCCAGACTTTAGAAAGTGGCATACATGCTCTGAAGTAAACACCAATGGTTTTCAGCTGCATTTGTGTACCTTTTCTCAATCATGATGAAAAGAAATCTGAGTAATCCTTCTTCCCTTTGACCCCAAACGTCCCTTCAATTTACTGTTTATAACTATATGAAATCTTTGTTCTCTTGCTCTGGAAAAAAAAACAATTTATGCAGTCAACAAAAAGAACCTTTGTTCAAGAGTTAGTGATAGTGTTTCCTGCAAGGGCCAGATAAATATGCAAAGTCCTACCCCCGGAAGTTTTATTGTGAGCAAGACAAAAGCACAATAGTCTCATCAAACAGATGGATCAAGTGCAATCCACTTTAAATGAAAGCATGTAAACCAGGAAATCTGGGACTTTAAGGCTGAGCTGTAAATGAATTTAGTAGAAAGCTATATCAAAGCTTAAAAGTATAAAACATAAACATGCCCATGAATTCCAAGGTAGTCTTTGATCTCAGCTTAGACTTTATTAGTATGTTTGTCATTGAATGCCTTCAAGAAAAAGACAACTTTCCCTTTTTACTCAAACACTGTTACCACTGCTATTATTTCTGCAATGGTACAACGATGCAATGTATGGGGGAGTTTATCTGAGTGGAATGACAGTTAACTAGGCTTTTGAACTTGGAAATAATAAGAAATTTTCCAAATGTCAGTTAGTGTCATCATACTCATAAAGTTGGGGAGATCTGAGGATCAGAAAAGTGATGCCAAAAGTAGGGTAAATTTTCATTTTGATACTCCAATGTGGCTTGCATTTCCGTGCACTTACTCTGCATTGACTCTTATTTGCCATTCATATTAAGATAAGCAGAGGAGAGACAAGTGATTGAAATCTACACACAGGGTGATTCACAGCTTCTTGCCCCATGAAAAAAGAAATAAGCACAGAGGAAGAAGAAATAAGATTTTCCACTTCAAACATTTCAAAGTTGCTGATAAAAATGCAAACTCAGCATTTCTGGAATCTTAGTTCAACACGCTGCTAAAAGTGAAAATCTGGATTATAAACAATAACTCTGTGAAGATTTCTTCACATAAAAACATAAGAAATTCATTTTTGCTCCCCAACAATAGATACCCTTAATGAAAATTCATGGGTTAGAGCAGTTCTGGACAATCAGAAAAGCAACTTCACACAAATTGTTGCCAGCAGAGGGAATGCCAGGTTAAATCTAACTCTTTAGAATGAACAGTTGTTGTTTTAATGGGTAAAAGATACTCAAAAGATGGCACAATGCAAAGAGATTTTTCTCTCTATTGCTTGGATTACATACAGTGTTTCTGTAGGTGCCCTGAAACAGCAGCACCAATGTCAGAAGTACATCCAGACATTCACCAGTAAATACTGAACAATGTTGAAAAGCTTCCTTTTTAAACCAGGTCACATGCAAAACTTAAAAGTGCCTGTCTTAAAATTTTGAGTCAGAGCTACCACTTTGCATAAGCTTTTTGTGACATCCTTGTGGAAATAAATAACATCAACGTGAATAGCACTTTTGTGACCCTACTACATTTGACCCTGGCATATGTCAGGACACCCAGAATGGAAAGTGTTCTGAGGGTCCTCTTATATCAAAGTCTAGAAAAGAATTATGGAATACTGTAAAAGGGTGACTGGACAGCTGAGTGTTGGCAGAGTTCACCAACTTTGGAGTGTGATGAATATGAGTTGAAGCTCTGACATTTTGCAGCTCAGAATCAGTGTCAGAAACTTCCACAGATCATCTTCTATGAGCTTGCTTCAGGGTCAACTTGTTATGAAAAAAGCTCTGAAAACTTGTTTATTGTTTTACCCTCAAGAACTGTAAGAACTATTTGTCAAACTTCAGAGGAATCTGCAGGAGACAGCAGCACTGTATGTCAGCTTTCACAGCAGCTGGCAACGGCCAGGACATTCATCTGCTGCAGAAGTGGTTTTCTTGAAATTCTACAAGCTGCTACAAACAAGTTTGATGACAATATGAAGTCACTGTGAGGTCAGTCGTAATCAACAGCAAACCCTGCCGGTTACTAAGTCAAGGTAAATAGCAGTAAACTGTGTCTGTATTATGTTTAATTTGAGGTTTAGCTAATTAATCTTTCTTTAACCTCACCCTACAGTCCTAAAATAGACTAACACCAAAACTCTTTCAAACATTTCTTTAGGATTGGGACATACATGCCAGTAATTTCACCTTGCTAGTATTCACATGCATGGTGTTTGCTTCACAGCAACTATTTATAATTTTAAAATGAAAGAAACAAAAATTTTTAAATCTTAGTTTCTTTTGTTATGCCTTGCATCTATCTTATAGTCAAATTTCACAGTTTACAACAATTACTACAGGGAGACATTTCAAGATGCTATAATACAAGAAAAGACTGGGATTGCATGCTATTCCTTGCCTGCCTCCCTCAACATTCAAGTTTTCCAAGCCCTCTGCTTTCTAGATTTGACTTAATAATCCTAAATATTTCAGGGCTGTCAACACTTCACTGAGAATTTATCTTGTCCATCTTGAAGATCATGAAATTCCTTAAGGGTTACAGAAGTGCCATGCCAAGAGCCTTTCTGCTACTACCCTGTTCTAGCAAAACAGCCTTCACAGTCTGACAGCATGCAGTTTTACCATTTTGGGGAGTACATATTGCCAACACTGAAGCCATGGAAAAGGCAAATTAAACTGAAAACTCCCAGGAACCAAGTAATGATTAATATCCAAAAGCTTTTGTAGAATTGTAAAAGTTTATTGAAGAAAAACCCATATGTGAAAGCAATGCGTTTACTTAAGATAGATCTGCCTTATCAGCACATTCTGATAGGGATTGCTGCTTTATTTAAAAAGTAGAACAATAAAATAGCAGTGAAAATGTCAGGCAATAAATTATCATTGTTATTGACAATGTCCATTTGCATATCTCTGAAAAGTTAAGCTGTTGTTTCTTCAAAGACAGGAATGAAAATACTATAAGGAAAAGTAAGGAAAAAATACTATAAAAAGCTCCTTTCAGCAAGAAAACCGTTTATTTTTCCCTCAGTGTTTTGTACTTCTCTACTACTGCTTTAAAGGTTTGAAATTATCAGAAAGCCTGAAGTCATGGGACAAAATTCCTTGTCATTCATTGGCATACCAAACTGAGAATAAGAGATGGATCCCATTTTAAGCATCTGTTGATCTAAGCTGGCAATATAGACATAGGCAAGGGAGAAAGGAGAGATTTTTATTGATAAGTTAATGGGAAAGTCTATCCAGATACTTTTAGGCCCTAAAACATAATGAAAAGCACCCTCCTTGGATTTGTAAATGCATGTCTGTGTATAACTACCTGCCCACAAAAGCTGACTTTGTCAAAGTGTCTGGCAGAACCAGTTGTGGCATCCTAATTTTCACAGTGGCAGTCAGCCTGAGTAATTTCATTGTCTTACTGGGTTTTGACATCCTTATCCAGAAACCTTACATTTTTTGTGACAGCATTATGATTAAGTCCCACCTAGACTGTGTGTTCAGCAGATCTTGCCTCTTTTCCTGTGCCCCAGCCCCAGTCAGGGTTGCAGCTCCATAACAACTTAGTTCCATTTTTTACAAAAGGCTGAAAACTCTATAGGTTTATTGATTTCCTGAAATTTTGTGTCTAGTTGTGCTTGTAAGGCATACTGAAAATCTGGGCTTTCATACATAGGACTACTGCCCTATCTTTAGGAGAGGTGTATATTCACAGAGGAGCTATGTGACAGGAAGAAAATTTTGGGGTCTATAGAGGAATGATAAAGGAGGCAACCCAGGAATATGATAATTCTTGGGCATTTCATTTGTACTTTGAACTGGTTGCAGGCATGAAAATAAGCTAACTCCAGGCTGAAAGCCAAGGCATAGGCAAGTAATTCAGCATGTTGGGTTATGAAATATTCTGAAAACTAATTCAAATTATATCTGAAATGTACACTTTCCAAGAGAGGAATGCAAGAGGTTTTTTATTTAACAAACTGGGATAATATTTTGCTTAATCTAAAACAATTTGTATTTCTACATGGTATTTTGCATGATATGTGCATAATAAGAAAAATAACAAAAGATCAGAGCGACAGGTTTGCTAGGAATATTCCTAATCTCTTTCTGGTTTACTGCATTTCAAGAGATACTCTGAACTTAAAAATGAGCCTCTCGAAGGAAAACTATCTGATCTGATTGGCTTTGCAGTTGTGTTTATCTGGTAACACTAACTTCAGGTCTCTCCTAACCTGCATAATAGCATCTCCTGTAGCCTCAAGCTATGAAGCCTGCTACTCTGGTTTTTGAAGGTCAAACTGAAGGATTTAGTGTGTTGCCTTAATATGGGCCCTTGATATTCCAGGCATTTGGGGAATGATGCTCAGAGGTCTTCCAGCAAACTTTTCACACCTTGGGAAGGGTTAGTGATGCAAAAGAATGCTACTGAGATTTATATGTATACTCTAGATATCAAAACCCACAGGTACTGTGTACAAAACCACCAAGGAAAAAAATGTTCCTTGTGACAGAGGCAGAATTTAGATATCTGCACCCTATTGCAGTTGCAGTAAAGGCCCCAAAACAGCAGCATAAATTCATCTGAAACAACACCATGAGTTGGTGAACGTAGCATATGCAGCCATGCAGAGGTGTCCAGGAGCAGCAAACCCCTGGTGGAATTTTCCCATGCCAAAGAAGGTAGGTAGGGGCTGCACAAGTGTGTGATGATCCCACAGTGGGAAGGCAGGTGGTAACAGTCTGGCATATTCATATTCTATTCATATTCATGCTGCTACTCATAGAATCATGCAGGCTGCAGCTGCCCTTCTGAATGGCTTTCCAGACCAGCCATAAAGCAGGAGGAACTGCCATCAGTTTGCCACCTGTTGGAACTACCTTTCCTTGCCTGTGCCAAAGGGAGACAGGGTGTCATCTTTTGAATTCACAGTTTCCCACTCAAACCCATAAAACGAGAAGCCAGACCTTGAAAGTCATTCATTTTGATCACTGCAATCTCTTCCAGGGTCAAACCTTACACACCAAATGGGCAAGATCAGACCTACCTGCAACTGCCCAAGTTTGCCTTTAGGCGGTACTTGTGCACACACTTCCAAGAAAGCATCCAGCCAGGTCCTTCCCAGCACTGACTGGAAGCATTTCTAGCTCACTAGGCAGCAAAATGAAGTCACAATGCACTGTAAGAAGCACTTTCTTTGGGCTGGATATTTAACACCCGTAAACTCTGGCATCAGCAATGATCCAGAAAGGGAAGAAATAAAATGTGGGGTTTATTGAGTCTTGTGTCTGAGGCAAAAGCCATATATTACCAGCCTTCAAAACTAAATTAATAAAACACCCTTCATGCTCAAGATCCTGAGTAGATGGGAGGGTCTCAAAATCAGTTCTGGTTTAAGGTACTACGGCTCCTAAGAGAATTTGAAGCACAGAAATGTTATTGAAGTTGTATTTTAATTGGTGGCTGACAGAGGTCAGTGTCTACAGATCACCTTTCCACGGCACCCAAGACAAGTGGCAGCCTGCAAAACCTTCCTTCCAAACACTATCTGCTCTTTCAGTCTTGCAGTGCTTACTCTGAGCATCATAAGAAGTGGTCTCCAAACATCTTATTACCAGTTTCTGCAGTCCTGATCCCGAGGTCACTTGTGCAGCTTTACTGTGGACCCACTGCAAACACTTTGGTGTGAGGTGCCCCAGCCACAACAATTGCTTGTAAATTCTGAAATGTGTTGCTCACAGAAAGCTCTGGGGCAACCTGTTGCTACCATCCCATAACAGACTCTGCAGAAGAAAACAGAGACTATAGCCAGATTTCAGAGAGCATAGATTCACTGGGAAATGAGAGTTTTGCATAAGGGCACTGCAGGATGTCTGAAGAAAGAGACATTGAGACATCCTAGACATCAAGTTTAAGAAGCATTCAGAAAATATTTTGCCGTACAGATAAGACTAGAGCACAGAGAACTCAAAGGTGTTGCAATGCAGCCTTCATTTCTGCAGTCCATGCAGAAAAGCCATCACAGGCCCTGAAAGCTATTTTGCCATGTTGCCAAATAGCTCTTTTTCCAGTAAATTTAATTAGTTTGAATTAAGCATGATGCAGACTTTGCTATCCTTCCCATTTGTTGAACTGGCTCCTTTTTCAGTTGTCTTATGAGTTTGTAAACTGGTTTGTATTGTAAGGTTCACACAGCCAAAGAATCCTCTTTAATGCAAGGCCTCTGCTACAATAACATTCATGCTCTTGGAGAGTCTGCCAACAGATAAGTAAGGATGACACAATTGTGTGATTCATGGGTGAACCTTTCCACAATCACCTTATAAAGAAAGAGGATTAAGGACAGGAGCCCTGTGACTCCATCCAGGTCAGGTATTCACTCCCAATATCCTTGTTTGCCATGTTGCTAGGTGTTCCACCTAGCATACCACATCCATCCCACACTGCTGCCAGGAGCCCAAAAAAAAAATCAACAATTAAATGCTAATAATGGCCTGAGCCAGGCACAGTGTCAGTATGTATCATGCCTCCTTGACATGTTTCTGCCAATGTACATGTACATGTCTGTAAGTGTGCATGCCATTCTAGGGCGTGGGTTAGTGTTAAAGATGGTGTCAAGATGGAAGACTGATACTAAGAAAACTGAAACAAACAAAAAACCAAAAGTTTTGAGTCATTAGCTAACACCTTCATGCAGAGTTCTATCTTACTCTGAGCTCTTAAGTAAAAAAGAGAGTATTTACTTTCAAAAAAGATTAAATTATTCATATTCATATTCATGGCCCTAATTATTCCTAATACTCTTTGCCTAATTATTGCTGTACTATCAAGAAGGTTTTTCTTTTAGATAGGGGATAGCATTCAAGTAATTGCAATTCATTTAAGCTCACTATGGGAGATGCATAATAGGCCTGTACAAATGTACAAATAGGCCAGTACAAGGTACAATTTGACAAAAGGGGAAGACCAGCGTAATTAACTACAAAATTACAATCTAGGCACCCCCACCTAACCACCCATGCTTTAGCATGTCCTAATGCTAAACCCTTTCTTTTTGCTCTCTCTCAAGAGCTTATGGGTTTGAGGACAGCATTCTCAGGCACCTGGCTGCTCCCACACACTGCAGGAAGCTTCCCTACACAAATACCTCTGCATCCAGGAGATCACTGTGGGAGTCAGAAGGAGCTGCTGCTTTGGCACCAGACCCATTGGTATCACAATTTCATAATGGATCTAGCTCAAAGTCCTCAGATGCAGTAAAAGAACTCAGCACAGTTAAAGCCAGATGAGTTGAGCAGATTAGCACTACCTATAGAACTGGTCCTAATAGCACAATACATCATCTAGAGGTTTGGATGACAAAGTCTTTCCACTGAATTCAATAGACCTTGAATCTCCAATTCTGTGAAAAGAACATTTCCAGATGTATTTATAGCAAGGTTTTCCTCTCTATTATTTAATACTACCATTAAAATGCAAACAATGACTGTGATTTTTACATTTTTTGCCGTGGTAAGTATTGTCCACACTCACCAAATCAACTCTGGCTTTACTGCAATGGAAGTCATGGCTGGCACAAGGGTCTAACAGTCACCTTCTCTACACTGCCAAAAACCCCCCAAAAAATCAAAATATTCTCACTTTTCCAATATGGTGAAGCAATTTAGCAGCACAAAAAAAAAAAAAAAAAAAAAAAAAAAAAAAAAAAAAAAAAACAAAAAACCCAAAAACCAAAAAAAATCACCAACAAAAAACCACACAAAATATTTGGGGAGAAATAATGAGAAAAATAAAACTCTCTATAGATGGATGTCTGCTTTAGTGAGAGTTTAGTGAGAGGTCCAGTTTTTCTTCTTTCAGTGTAAAATGATCACACTGCATCTAGTCATGCACTTGGCCTTACATGTGTGCTACTTTAAGAAGTGAAAGTCATTGTTTCTGCTGAAACATTTGTCTTCCAGGGCAGCAGGGGAAGTCCCCAGACTTGTGTTGATGACTCTGCTCTCTGACCACTGGCTTTCTGGGACGCCAGGGACTCGGACTTCTCTGGGGTTTTCATTTTATTCCTCTTTGAGGCTTACATCATCATAGGAATAGGTCACAAATGACCTTTAGAGACATGTGGTATGCCTAGCAGTATCTTTCACTCTAGATAAGGAGCGACTGCCACCCATTTACTCTGTTGTAATTATAATGCTCCAGAGTTTTGCCTTAGGGCTAGGTGTGCTGGGTTTAAAATTCTTGACTGTCATACCTGAAGAAAACTGGCAAAGCACTCTATAAGCTCATTCACTGCTTTTCTCCTTTTTTTTTTTTTTTTCTTTTTCAGGAAAATTAGTCAGTCTATTAAGTTTCTGCTTGTGTAAACAGATATGTGTTATATTGAAGAAAGTTTAAGTGGGCACTTCCAAACTATACTCCACTTTATAGCACAGGGCTCCTCAGAGCTGATTTAGCTGTGTGGTAAGTGAATGGCAGGGAAGAGAGGAGGGAAAATATCAAAGTAATTCAGGATAAAGAGAAAGATGAGAAATCTGAACGACCTGAGGTTATCAGTGCTGGTGAAACATGTAGATTTAGATGACTGAGTCACAGTGATTTTTCCTTCCTCGTGCCACTTTACACCTTCCATGTACCTCTGAAGCACATCCCTTCTCTCTGTGATTCCAGCTGACAAGGAGAGAGACAAAACCAGGGCCATCCAGCTTCCTATGTCAGAGTAGAAAGTGTATCACTCAGGGACACGATTGCGCAGTTTAAAGGAGCAAACTGGCGCAGCCTGTTAGATTTACCTCCACAACTACACCAGTCTGTCTCATCACACCTGCCTCATTGTACTTAAAGTAGAAGAGGGCAAGGCTTGGATGCCAGGATATGGCTGAGCTAAAGCTCACACAGTTCAGGGTACACGAGCTGTCAAGAGGATTTTTTGCTGTTTCTGTAAATGAACTTGCCCATCTTGCTTGCTTTCTGCTAAGACAGAAAACAACAACACAGATTGTCTATCTAAAGGCACATTACATTTGAAACAGAAGTTCTTGTTACAGTCTAATCAGCACTGCATTGTATCAAGTAGCCTGGAAACACAGGACAGGATAATTGTCAGTGCTGTAACAAGAAGATGTGTAATAACATGTAAATATTTCTGCATGTTAGAAATTATGTCATAGCAAAATTGACTTGGCTTTTACACGAAGTTCTGCACCTGAGATGAATCACTTCAGTGCGTAATCTAGTAACGTTCTCTTTTTTTGCAATTGTGTTATATAAATGCTTTTACAAGGTGTGTATAATCCAGCAACACTGTGAGGGCTGAATTTCCAGAACACCTGAACATGTTGTTCTCCACCAGGAACACGTGCAGGTGAATAAACCGTCTTGTATCCCAGTGAAGACTTCTTTGCACTCAACCAAACAATGAGATAATTAGCAAAAGTTAACATCAGCATGATTTTAACAATAAAGGCTGTGCGGAACTCAGGATGGGCAGAGCCTTTAGAACAGAACTGGAAAGCATGTCTGCATTGTGCAAGGGTGTGCAAAGTGAGAACCTGAGCTAGCACATGGCCAGGCTGGTCTGTCTGCGTGGCAGAGCCCAGTGCCAGGTCACCCGCTCGTGTCTGGGGAGCAGGAGAGAGGCAGCAGTGTGATTCCACGCCCAAGTAATGAGCTTGGCATCGCTGTGCTGACACGGCCACCCTCCTCCAGATTCCAGGGCCCCATCAGCCCAGGCATGCATGCAATGTGCTGTGTTACACTGCTGGGGTAGGCTCAGGGTTACATGGCTCTTTGGATCAAGTGCGAAATGAAGGACTCAAGAGAGTGAAGAAAAGCAAACCCTCCAGTATAGAAAGAACAAGATGAAGAAGATTAGAGATTACTTTGAACAAGGAGGGCCAGTGATAGAAAGCTAATAAAATCTGGGAAGATAAGCTAGTAAAAGATGGGGACATAAACCAATTCTGCAGCAGGCCAATGTGAAACACATGCACAGAAATAACCATGCAGATAAGTAATACATGGCCTCGTGCTGGTCCAATGCCCCCGATGAGCTTCATCCCCAAGGATGTATTAAATTAAATCATCAATACCCAGCATATTTTGAGATATCATATTTGAGCTCAACCAGCATGAGAAACCTGGGCTTTATTCCCTTCTCTATAGCTCATTCTGAAATGAGTATTTGCAACAATGCCTCTAAATCAGTTTTCAAAATGTCACAGGAACGATCTAAATTTCTAAAAACATTTCAGAAGTTAAGTGATCTTGGACCTCCTAATTCTTTGTGATGTTATGCTACACATTCTGTTTTTATGAAACATACTATCTCTTATATAAACCTCCTGCAAAATACTGTGGCAGAAGATAATCTTGATGGATGGTGTGGTTTTACCAGCAGGTTAAAACCATTATTATTAGATTATGGAGCATATATTATGCAAATAAGTGACAATGCACCCAGTGAATGCTTTGTCAAAAAGGCCTTGGTAGTCAGTGCTAACATGCAACCACCTCTGGGATAAAACTATCAGGAATATAAATTGGTAAATCCACAGCAAAGGAGAAGGATTTCCCAGTGCTGGAAATCAAATAGCAATTTGTTCTATATAAAGTAGTTCTATATAAAGTAGTTCCTCATTAGCTGAGGAAAAAACTTCATAACTTAATAACTAGAACCTTTGACGTATTTATCCTATTTTAAGATCAGCTCTTTCTATGCATCACAAAGGGTGTGAATACACCTCAAAAGTCCAATAGTTGCTATTTTGTGTGTAGGAATAAACATGTTACTGGATGTAACAGTCCCTGGAGATTAGAGATGTTACAAGATCATACCCTCATTCTTTTCTCTGCCAGTCACTTAGAGGAATCAGGAATATCTTGGACCTTAGCACACCTCAGATTCCCTGTCACCAGGTCAGCAAATGAAGTGCCAGCAGAGAGCTGATGAATCCATATGTCAAAGGTTGTGTTTTTCCTGACTAAGGAAGGGCTGCTTTCATTAAACTCCCCAAACCACCCTTCCTACCTACGTCTTCTGCTAAAAAAATATTTTAAAAAGGGAAGAATAGAATTGAAAGGTCATCTTTCTGCCTGCATTGGCTCATATTTGTCACTTCTTATGTGACTTCCTCTTGACATCTATTTATAACTTCCTTGTATGAGCTGTCATACCACAAATTTATATGACCCAGTTACCATGTATACAATTGCTTCAAAGATTGCTCTAGCACCTTGGATTTCTAGGGCATTAATTTAGATCCTATTTTTGCCTTTGCCTTTGTTCTACTTAGGAAAATGACCAGACTGCTTCCAGAAGATTGCGTAAAACACAGCAATGACTAACCTGGCATCTGCAACACCTACACTGGTTAAAGGAAGTTTCTGATTTCTGCATTACTTCACTAAATGCAGATTCTCTGACTTCTCACTTCAAATGCATGACATAAGGAACATGTTAAGAGGAAGATAGAAGCAATCAAAGATAGCTGCAACCAAAGCAGAAGTTTTTTTACATGCTGTGGCCAATCTACATGATGGCTAAATCAGGAAAATCCATGCCCCTATCGTAAAGGAAAAGTTTCATCAGAACAAAATCTTCTGTTGACTGATTCCAGAGATGCTTACAAGGTACTTACATCATCAGTCTCAATGACACCTTCTACTTTCAGAGACCCTGCAGAAAACCTGGCTTAATATGTATACATATTATCAAAATGTGTTCTGACAACTGTGCTCAGGACAGTGTGTCACAGTGCTAAGCCCAGCAAAGTGAAAGCAGTGGCCATGTCCAAGCTACTCCCAGAATACAGAAAGGACACAATGGACAGTTGTGTTAAGGTGATAGAACTTGTGTCATGATGTTATCACCTTTATCATTTGATTAAAACTAAGTTTACTGCATCTTCTACAGGGTAGTAGGAGCTTCAGGCAGTTGGCATGGGTCTTACCCAGCTCACAACCCTGTTTCTACTACAGGCACAGGACAATCCCAAGACTTGCACCATGTTGCCTGAGACCATTTTCCAAACTTTTCTTGAGCTTTGGCAGATTTGAAGCCATGTCCACTTCCCTGGGGAGCATGTTCCACTGCACAACCATCCTTTGTGTGGAGAACTTAATCAAGAAGTTTGACCAAACACCCCAAGATAGCGACAAGAAATTTTAGACCCTAGAAACTGTCCCTGTATGGCAAGATTCAACGCAGCTCAAAGCAGAAGTTGGTCAGCAATGCTTAGGTGAGATACCCCAAGATAAACAGAAACTCATCACAAGCACTCAAGGAAACAGGGTGTGAGCAGTGCCTGTTTCTATTTTGGTGGTTTCTTGCTGTGTCACAAGTTGCCACATGGGGCTATGATGCAGTAGATGTCAAAGGCCCTGTGTGTCCCTGGCAGAACAGGTAGCTTGGAAGGTGGACTGGACAGCACTAACAGCACTGTCATTCAGAAAATCACATTGCACCCTGTCTTGAAGAGAGCTGCACTGGACGTGTTGCACTGCACAGGTACATTGTATTTCATTCAGGACAAATTTTCTCCATCACTGAGATTGTGAGCTGATTTCCTCTGATGAGAAGCATTGTATTACCAGGTGGTATTTATCATTATTATTGTTATTATTATTATGATATGAATTTTCTGTCATTGCTTCTACAGAGGCACCTTCTTTCTCTAAGCCGAGTTTAGGGAAACCATAAAGACCTTGTAATTATAATTTTATGAACAAGTACTTCAAAAACAAGTGATTTCAAAACTTCATGAAATAGAAGCATGAAATTCTAAATGCAGTAATTGAACTAAAACAGTGATGTGTATTTGAGAGCCTGATTGTGACTGGGTTGCTACTATGTGCCTACAAAGAACTCTTTTCTATTTGTGGGAGCAAATATCAGTATTATACTTGATGCACCCTGGAATTTGATTTTTAAAGCTTTTTTCCACAGAAGTACATGGTACAAACTCATTAAAGACGTGTTACACTAACAAACACACCCACGCACACAGAAAGAACCAGGGCATCTCCTCAAGGTGCCCCACACTTGGAGGGCTGTCCTCAGCCTGGGACATGCACAGCAGAGCACACTGCAGCCTCTTCTCCAAAGTAAGGAACAAACTGAGACAGCTCCCAGAACACTGAGCATGACATTTTCCTTCACCAAGAAAAGTCATGTTCAACCAGATCTTCATCATCAATAGTCCACGTGATTCCAATTATTACCAGCAGAGCAGATTTACAGTCACAGGAATTTCCAGGCTCTGAAAATACAGCACACTTCTTTTATTCTACACCCAGAATTAATCCAGGTATTACATCCCCCTTAGCAGACTTGAGCTTTTTGTGGCCATCCTGTCACATTCCCTGCTTTTTGAAAACATTTATGTTTCTGTTTGAGACCTGAAATGAACTGCAGGTATAACATTATACCATTGCATATGCAATACACAGAGGCTGTGAGTCTTTTCAAGCAAGTTTTCCAGGCCATTTCTATCTATGAATTGTCACAGATCTGCCCTACACCATCATTTTCTCTTGTCCACATTGATGGTATTGCAAGTTTCAGCCTTTCTCTTTCCTTTTCTCTCAAACACTGTATTGCCTGTCTTTTGTTATTCATTGTTCCTGTCATGACCTACCTTGCTTACCACAAAAAAAAAAAAAAAACAACTCTTTCAGGAAACAAAAGGATGATGCAGTTGCTCCTCTGAATATTCTTTTGTACGTCTTAATATCATGTGGTATTTGAAAGACCAATGTGTTAAAACATGGATTTTAATTTAATGTGCCCAGTAAAGGTGAACACAGATATGCATTTTCTGGATGCTGTTCCAGTCCACTCCACTCCTACTCCCAGCATCTGAGCTTCTGCAAAGTCAGTGCAGCAGCAGCAGAACTGCATGAAACTTCAAAATTAAAATTTCTCAGGACAGGTTTTATGCTAATTTAAGCTAAAAATATACATTTTCAAACATTACAGGATCAAGACAAACTCTAAAGGGTTTGTTGGGTTTTTTTTTTCTAGAATATCTAAATAATTTTTGAGTAATATTTTCTATCATTAAAAGCTCTGGGCTACTTTTGCCTTCCATCTAATCCCAATCCCCAATACAGAGTGAACTGTCATCAGATTTTGTCACAGAGAATCAGGGTACTTGAATCAAACTGATGTCTGGAAGGAATGACTCATAACTGTGATGAATGAAGCACAACATCTATTTATATAAATATAAATTTGCAATACCAACATAAAAATATGTATTAAGATAAAATCCACAGAGTGTTTACCCTCAAAACAGACAGGAGTGCCTTCAGGCACCAGCCTCACACCTCGTGAACCCTTGCGTTCATATGGCATTGTGTTTTGGAAAGTGTTGAGGTAAATATCTTGAGATCAAATAACTCTCTCTGGTAAATCAAAAAAGAGCTGGCAGAGCACAACCCTTAATTTAATAAAGAAATTTTTGAATTCTATAAATGCACTCACCAGGTCTGATTCTGCTCTCAGATAGATTGCTGTTGAAACCACATATTTTAAATTCAGGACAAAAGGAATGATAACAACTATGGTCAATCTTGTTCTACTTAAGCAAAATGCAACAACCAGTATTTTAATAGGTTTGCATGAAGTACATATATTTGATAATGATAACATTCCAGGCATAGGGACAGCCTAAGACAAGTAGATTTCAATGATAAATCTGTACTTTATGGGCTTTCGTAGAGGTTTTTTTACACAAATTATTTCTATAATGTACCCATGCATTGCCTAAGCAGAGCTCCACATCTATTAGCAGTTGCCAGAACCTTTTTAATGTCAGCGTCTTTTTTACTCTATATTATTTTCCTCATTCTGTCAGACCAAACTTGCTGTAAACCAATGTAGCACAATAACTTAATATACTTCCTAGACTTATAAAATAAGATAAAGAAATATTGCCTTAAGAAAGACAAAAGTTAGTATTTTTCAAAGAATTAACTGTAAGACAGAACAAATATTTGTAAGGTGACCTGCATGACAGTTAGGATATTTATGAAAAAAATATTTAGAAATTATTCTACATGATAATGTTAATTACCCACCAGACATTGGTATTGAGGATAGGAGAACTACCTACATTTGTTTGGGCTATACATATATAATAATTACTTTACCTATTATAATTACCTATATCTAAATGTTTATAATAAATAGATTTTCCTCTTTTTATACTGGAATTCTTCTTAGTTTAGTAGAAAAAGATTCTTCACCAAATATCAATCCATTTCTCTACTCAGTAACTCACTGAATTTAAAAAGAGAACATTTGATTCATTTCATACAGACTGGAGTAGGCATTTAATAAAAGTGAATTGCAGTTATGCTAAACTACTACATATACCCAACTAGAATTTTATAACTCTCTAATGAATTTCAGAGCTACATAATTCTTTATGAAATATATTATTCTAAAATAAGTATCTCACATTATAATGCAAAATAGACAGATTAAGCTGGCTGTGGTAATGTAACAATCTAGGCTCATTAAATCACAGCTTCTGACACCAGCAAATTTTTCAAACATCCATATGAGTAAAACATATGCCTCAGCTGAACAGCAAGAAAAAGATGATTCACATTGAGAGAACCCTGATGGAGTTGTCTCAGTATAAAACCAAAAATCTTGGAGCAGTATTGTTTACCCCGTGCAAGCTAAATTCATGCAAATATTTCCAGGGAAGAAAGCTGCACCTATTTGATTAAGTCATGGGGTTTTACTTTAAATGGTTTTTAAAGCAGTATGTTAATTTATTCTAATTCATTTTCAAAGTATAACACAGCCCCAACATTATAATGATGTGCAATACATTTTTAGATTTTTTTAACATACGTTAAGCAGAATGAGTTGCCAGTTATATAAATACATTTTAAGGTTAAAAAGAAAAACAAAACACCAAAGAAACGATGACAAACAAATGTAACCTTTAAAAACAAACTAACAAAAACCACCAAGCAAAAAACAAAGAAATACACCAAATCCCACTGATCAGAGCTGACATAACAGGAGCTTGAAATATGTTCAAATGTGATCAATGTCAGCCAACAGCTTAACAGGCTTCACTTACTAGTACAGCTGCAGAAACTATCAAGGTGCATATAAAATATCATCACAGATTTGGAAGGAGTTTTTTGCATGAGAATTTAACTGTTACCCCTTTCTGAAAAAATAACCTTTTTTAAAACTAGTCACTCTGGTTAATTCTCATAGAAATCACTGTTTACAGAAAGGGAAGATTCAATTAAAATCATTGTGAAATATGGGCTGCTCATAAAAGGTAAAACCTCATTTGCACCTATAAAAGTTAAAAATTTTTGAAAGACAAAGAAGCAATTGAGAAGATCATCTTTCCCCAGACTGGAATAAAAGTGAAAGCCAAGTCAAGGATCAAACTTCTGGTATTTTCTAATTCCTGTTAAAAACTGAAATATTTTTCCTAACCCAGGACCAGTGCAGATATATGAAATGCTCAAAAGAAAAAAAATCATTTAATCACCTTCTCTTTATTTTGCCTTGTAAATAAATCAAATATATATGATATATCTGCTGGCCTTATTCTTTGTACTGCTGTTCTTGTAATTGAACTCTGATTTGTAGGATTTTTCTCATGCTGCAGACACTCAGCATGTTGTCAGGTATTTAAGAGGCATTTGCAGTGATGCATGACAGCACAGTCTGAAAGAGACAACACATACAACAATAACTCCAAGAGGCTAATACTCTGCCTTTTTTCTGCTTGTTTACTTGTCTGTGCAGAGTTGACATGGCCACTTCAGAATGGAAATTATTTATTGTTTTGGCCCAGAGGCGATATGCAGGGACAGATTTGAAATGGGTTTGACAACATCACATTAACTAATACTATCAAAATGAGCAGCAGCTTGAACACATGCATATGATGATTTAATCTAGATGGTATTTCCCCAGTTTTCTTGAGGGAGAAAAATTATGAATAATGACAAAATAAGACTACAAAGTATGCCCTGCTTATAATTTTTCCATTAGCTAAAAAAAAAACTTAAAAAACTACAACAAAACAAAAACCAAAGGCTGTGAATAGATTTCTACTTAACAATAGAGATTAAATGCTTTCTGTTGCCTGGTTTGGGGGATATAGGTTTTGTACCTATCATAGGAATGCCGTGAAGTACTTCTTCCAGATCAAATTTCCCAACTTAATTAATGGGAATAATAGTTTATATTAGTTATAATAGTATTTGGGCATGTTGAGTACAAATCCATGCATGCAAACAAGATCGGGTTGTAGAAGATTTTAGATAAAATTTTGCACAGATTTTAGATAAACTACCTGCCCAAAATGTATCACATATGGACTTCAGTCTGAGTCTCTGAGAGGAGCAGGGCAAAAAGTTCCTGTGAGAAGCAGCACACTTGTATTACGTTTCCAAGTCAAGTAGACTCTCAAAAGCACTTAAGCTTGGGGTTTAATAAATCTTTTGCTTTACTCCGAATTTGGATTTTTTTCTCCATTAGAATTGCAGGAAGATTCTACCTCCAACTAAAGGTTCAGGCTTTGTTTTGCTGCTTCTAATCAAAATCAATTTGTCCTGGCTCGTCAGATTCCCTTTTAAATCTAAATTGGTACTAAAATAATAGAAATACTTCGGGAAAAACAATTCTGTTTCCCTTGAAGCAACACAGTAAGCCAGACCATGAATCTGTGCAACAAATACAGAATTTGTTTTCCATTGATAGGTAACGTTGTCTATATAAACTACAGTAAATACAGAGATGCTGCAGCTCCCACAGTGCATAGCAGCAGAGCAGACTTTTCTTATTTCTGCTTCACATCTTTTGGATTAGGCAAGGCCCCAAGCTTTCTTCGATCAGTATGCTGTGGTTTGGGCCCTACCCCAGATGACTAACATCTTGGTGGAACTATTTTCAGTCAAGGGATTATTTGTGTACTCCCTCTTGAATACTGATCCTACCACATCCACTTTGTGTCACAGCCCTAAACAACAAGAGGGGAAGTGCTGCCAGCATTTCTCCTGTGATCTTTGCATGAGCACCCCCATCCAAATTGCTGCCCACTCACTCTTCCTGGCACTGCAAGACTGCTGTGGGAATTGTACAGCCGTTGAAACAGCACCTTCACACACAGACCAAACACAGCTTCTGTTTCCTCATGCCTTGTTTCCAACATCATCTCATTCGGTTGTTATTTTTCTGGGAAGAACCCTTTTGGCTTGCCCCTGCTGTTAAAGTGCTTAAAAAGTACACAAGAATTAAAGGCTCTGTTAATAAGGTGGTCATGAATTCAGCCAACAGGGTTACTAGTGTCAGACCGACAAAGGGGAAGCAGGAAGAGTACTCTGCCTCCTTACACTTCAGAAGGAAAGGATCCTGAACTACTAGTATACATATTATTGTTGGTTTAACATTAAACAGCAAATGACTGTAGCCACGCTGTGGTCCTCAGACTTTTCTAATTTTGATTCATATGAGTCCCTACTCAATGTGCTTCTGAATCTGATTTTGAGTAACCTGTTGGTCCTTGTGCATTGCAGAGGGGAATGAGGGCCACTTTCAACTTTTCCACTGCAGAGATAATATGCCTTAGTTGTGCAAGCCTGAGCATTCCAACACTTGAATTCCCATTTGGATGTAGCCCTAATTTGCTGTACAGCTTCTGAAGCCTAAAGAAGTGTATTGGTAATGCATTCTGAAACACTGCATAAATTGCTGTATCTGATAAATACAGGAAGAACAGTCTAAATTCTCACATATAGAAGAAACTCTGCACATTTTCCCTGTTTGGAATTCAGGACCATACGTGAATTTTTCCTCTGAACTTCAAGAAGACAAATGGACCTAAAGAAATTGTCTGTCCTGTTAGTAGAAGGAAACCGTACACAATGTTCATGTTTATATGGACAACGCACAGGCAAAAGTATATCAAAGCAACATGCCTTGATTTAAGCTGTGGGTGCTGTGCTACACAAGGTATTAATAGCATCATGACCCTGATCCACACTGCTCTCCTTGGCTGAGGCAATTCTCCAAAAACTTGCTGGCTCTTTGCTCATGGTTTTCATATCTATCTATCTATCTATCTATCTATCTATCTATCTATCTATCTATCTTATCTATCTATGTCTGCAAAGCCTTGGAGCCTAACTGAGGGTGAGAATACAAACTGGCAGGAGAGGATGGTGGTCTACATTTCCTCATCTAACTGTGGACCTACCTAGGGCACATAAACCAGCACACTAGTCACTCTCCATCCTGTGCACAGCCAAAGGAGCCAGCTGAGGGTACCTGCAGGAAATCAGCCAGATCCTAAGTGTCCTGAGTTACCTTCCAGATGTGCTTGTACTCTCCAATTAGACATGAAGGCAACTGTAAGTATGCTTCTAGTTTAGATGCATCAGATAAGTGCCATGGCTGAGATGGGATGTACCTGGGCTCATGTGCCCCTGTGTCAGCTTCAGGAGAAGCTGACAACACACCCAGCTCTAATGTGGAAGTGCAGAATGTTTTTCATCATTTGCAAATTGGCACCCTGACGTCTTCTTCCTCTCTGCAGCTCTGCATTTCAGGACTTGGTTGTGATTTACTCCACTGCAACAGCTGCCAAGTCTACATCCCGATTACCTTAATTAAAAGCAATTGTGCTAGATAAGGACAAGTAAAGACACATCATAAAAGAAATCAGACAGAAAGAATAATCTTAAATATGTCTCAAGTTAAAATTACCCTGAAAATTGCTAAGAAGGCTAAATATTGTGTATTTCATTTTTAATGCACCTTTAATATGATGACAAAGTTTTAGTTTGGAGTTCCTCGCCTGAGAAAATTCACCTTCTTTGTTTTGTCTGTCTGATACCCCAAATGCTTGTAGACATTTGTCCTTGGTAAGCTACTTCACCGCTAACTACTTGAAATCATATTTATCTTAACATTACTTCTGTGTTTCACACTGGCTAGCATTCAAAAACAATTGTAAGGGTTTAGGAACATTTCCTCTAGCCAAACCAACACTGTTGCATGAATAACTGATTGTTCTCTTTTTCCTCCCCTGAAAGTTGTTTGCACAATATAAACAAGCTTTTCTGAGGCACTGCCATGAAAAAAGTCAATTTGGCTCTGTACTGAGTGCGTTGGAAAATGATTCTCTGACCTGCCTTGTGTGAGGTATACGAGCTAAACCTCCCAGGATAAAGCAGTTATGTATCTACACAAAGGGAATTCAGGCATTGCATGCACAGTGCATTTCTCACACAGATAATCAGGAGCAGTTCTAGACAAGGATGAGAGCAGTCACCTAGAGCAGCTTTTTGCAGGATTGGCAAAGCAGCCACAAACCACGGTGCAGTGAAAAGGCAAGTCTATTGGTGTTGCTTCCACCACCAACTCAAAGTCAAGATTTATGAGAAACACAGAGTTTTTCTGACAGCAAGAACACCTTTCTTTCTTGCCTGCATCTGCAGCAGCAGCAGTATCAAAACCAGGATTGTTTTCTCTCACCCCCCCCCATCATGGTTTTATTCACTTCCTGATGACAATGGGAGAAACCTGGCTATGGTTTGCAGCCCTTTGTGTGGCAATCCCCTGGCTCCCACATGACTAGGATGTCTCAAAGCAGGTCTAGTTGCCTAGTTGTCCATTGATGTGAAAAGTCCCTGTGTAAAAAAAAGTCTAGGAGCCCAAAGGTGGTGAGGGAGATGACTGACTATCCAGAAGGACCTCAGAACGCTGGCATTTCAGAGGTGTGATCAAGGAAATGTCTAATTGCAGAAAATCTTAGTCTAAGTCAGAAGTCCTGGTCCAGGAGCTGGAGACAAAACTATGTGGAAGTCCTTTGTGAAAAACATAGTGTGAAATGGACTTCTGCTTCTATGGACTTATGTTTCTCCAGAACCCTTGGATAACTTATCTGGCACATGACTTCCATTGCACAGAATTACTCTAAATGCATTGTCTGCATCCATGCAGGTGCACTCACCTTAGAACAGTAGTAGACTGTCTGACAAGGAACAATTACGATACAGCTCTTGGATTTTAGAAATTATACAAAGATCTATACTCAGCAGACAATTAAAATTTGAATATATGCAGAAGCAAGCTGTTCCCAGACCTGCAATTAAACAGCTAACTGGATTAGGAGACTGTTTCTGTGAACAAGTTTTTCTACTGAATCACCTTGGCTTCCATTAGCATGTCATAACATACAGGGTTTCAGAAAACAGCATTGTATGAGGAAACCTGAAAAACTTACTGGTTTTCATGCAAGAAAAGGGTCAGCCTCTCTAGAAAAAGGTTGCATTAAAAAAAAATCTTTTATATCAAAATGATTTATGTTTACCTAATGAAAAACAGACATAAACATTGCATACACAAATACATCCTCATTTTAGTGGCCAAATGTAACATTTTGCATGCATGTGAACTACATAAGCCTATATTTATAAGTTAACCAGATACCTCTCATCTTTTCTTTGTTACAGTAACCTAGGTCCCAAGTAGCATGTCAAATGTCCTGGGTTTTGTCTGTGGGTTAGACTCATCTCTTCAAATATTACCCATATGAAAGGTACACAGACAGGATAAACTACTGCCATAGTTAACCAGGGAGAGACTTCTCAAGAACAGCACATCTTACCCACCCTATCTGAAAGGAATAGTCCTTCTCTACCACAAACTGCTGAGATAACTTAAATATCCATTTTTGAACTAGATGAGTAATTTGCTGGTGACCAAGAGGGATCCAAGTCTATATATGCAACTGGTAGAATAAGAGGCCATTGTTTTGATGTCATAATTAAGAAACAATAAAGCACTATTTAGAAATGCAAAAGAGCCAAAGAAACATGAAGAGACGTTGGATTTATGATATGCTAATTTCACAAAATATTTAAGGTTTTAGAAACTGTCTCTAGTCTTGCTTTGGAATCCATCTGTGAACTATCCTTTTTTGCTGCTCAAGCACTTCATATTATCTCCATAGTCTTTCCATGTTATAGATCAAAACTCTGGCTCTCTGCAGCTGATGTCAATTTAGACGCATTGTTATATGCATTTGTATTGCTTTCCAGATGACGGAATTGTAGAAAAGTTTGGAAAAGACCTCTAGGATAAGAAAGTTGAACCTTCAACCAAATACCACCATGCCCACAAAGTGCCATGTTAATTTGTTTTTTGAACACTTCCAAGAACAGTGACTCCACCTCTTCATTGAGAATCGATTTGAAATCTCAGGATATTTTACCTCCTTTGACAACTTCTTGCAATATTTTTTTTTTCTTCATTTGACAATAACTCTTCATTCTCTTTCCAGTATTTTTAAAATAATTTCCAGGAAAGTCCTTGCAAGTAGTCCATACCTAGTTAAATATTTACATGCACTTTAGTGAAACTAGATGTATTCTGCACTGTTCTTAAAATGGGTTTTTACAACTGCATTTGTTACTGTTCAGCTTTCTTTATCTAACTCAAAGATAATTCAAACATTCCTGAAAGAATATTGTCTCTCCAAATTTGTAAAACACTGACTTTACAACAGAACAAATTAAGACTCAATTAGTATTTTGATTCTTAATTGAATGCAGTGGATGCTGATTTTTTCATCAATAGTTAAACTGTGATGAAACAACTGTCTGTATAACCTTTGGGTAGTGCTCTGAAATTTTCAGCTTCGGGCTGAACACCTCCTTTTCTTTGTGTCATCTTGTAGCTAATTTATGTAAAATTAAATACTTGCTGTAGTAAAGGCTACTGATTGAAACTTTACCAACATCTGAAGATGCCACAATCACTACTTTGTGCCTTGGTGACAAAGATTCTATGAAAAATAAAGGGATTTTGCAGATGCCGTGATACCTGGATGTCTAGTACAAAGGATTTTTTAATGATGATATGGGAACTGTGAAAAGCTCCACAGTATGGCCTCGTATGGATAAGATTGTTTATCTCTTTACCATCAGGTTTTTTTTAAGAAAGGTGACTGGAATTTCTCCAGCTTGTGCTGAATTCCGTGCTGCCCTTTGGGATGCACTGACTATGTTAAGCAGAGTCAGAGTGCCACTAATAAAATGTGTTTTCCATTTCACTTTGCTTTTCAGCGCTTCTTTATTTCAGGATTCCTCCACAGAGAGGAATGAGTACAAGGTGGGTGTAAATATACACGAGACAAATCTTCAAGGATTCTGCTTGTTTTTAAATTTCTCTGAATGCCTTGTATGGCAAAGGTGATGCCATGATAGCCAGAATCTTAGCCAAGGATTTTAAAGCAGTTTTCTACTTTTAGATACATAACTTACAATCTATTCATCTGTTATTCAGCCATCTATCTACTTTTTAAAAATCTGATCTTAGACTATAGCCCTAGTAAGCATCAGTGATATCTGGTACACAGAAAAAGAGTTTTACATCTATTTCCAGGCTTCCTAATCACTTTACATTTCATAAATTACATTTGTATTATCCTACTTCCAGCCAGAGTTCCAGACATATTTTCTATTTAAGGCAGTCCACAACCTGTTACTGTATATATTCCACAGTAAAAGTAGTTTACATCCGCAGTTTTCTTCACTGGTGAAATAAAGCCAACCTGTTGAACTTTATGATCCTTGTGGGTTCCTTCCAACTCAGGACATTTTGTGATTCCAAGAAAGGTAGTTCCAAAATGGCCTTAAATGTGGCAGCCACCAAGGCATTTCTGAGAAACAAATACTCATCTGTTTCAAAGACATCTTAAGCAAAACTGCCATGTTTCTCAACACAATCACTACATAAAGACTACCAATTAGCATATCAGTTTAGTAGAAATATAAATTGAAATATGCTATGTTTTTCATTAATTCCACGTGGTTTGCTTTGTTTTTAAAATGTTAAACAAGCTACTTTATTAACTTAATTATTCTGTTGCAGTAATTTCTATTTAACTAGTAGTTTAATACAATAAATTAACTTGTAATAGTTTACAAATGTGGTTACTTTTAGGTTAAATCTTCATGAGCATATCTGCCAGAGGATTGTGTTGTGACTTATGTTCCTTGGTGTGAGCAAAAGGCATGAGGAAAAGACAAATATTCTTTTTCAATGAGACTGCTAACAACTGTATTTCTTAGTATCACAGTACTTTTAATTACTAAGTCATTAATATTTATGGTTTATCTGCCACTCCTAGGCAGGAACCCAAAAGGTAATAGCCTCTAAGATGAAAGAAACCCAAATAAAATGTGAGACTTCTTTTGAAACTGAGAGATATTTTGAGTGAAGAAAACCTGGTGGTTTGGTCTCAGTTTTCTCCTTCATGGTGGCATATTAAATATTTCTTTTCCAGAAAAATGCCTACATTGCCAATTAGATAACATACATAATATCAATCACACAGTTCTCTTGCACACATCCAGAAGGTTTCAAGAAAGCTAAAATATTTGATGTGAATTTAAAAAATGTTATTCAGCAATGATGATCTGAGATAATGTGGTTTCAGAGAGGAACTTCCCAATCTTACTGTAGACAATTTAATTATCTTTCATGTGGAGAGGAACTTTTTTGTAGTTATTATTTTTACTGCATTTTAAACTCACCAGAAAATTTTAATTATGAAATTATTTGTTTAGTTAATTAGCCCTTTTACATTCTTTATCAATAGAAGTCAACACACTAACAGAAAATAAATTACAGATCAATATAGCAATATTTTTAAAAAGCACACCAAATACAAATGAAAGCTCATCTTTACTCCAGTCTCTGATGATATGGAAGACAGGAGTCTTGTTTTGTTGTTGTTGTTTTTTAACAAATAATATCTTTAGAGATTGTATGTCAGCAGATCAATTTTATCCAGATTTACCAGCTTCATTGATAATTGCTACAAAGATTGGAAATTCTTTCATTCTTGGTTTTGATAAGGATCAAAGGCTGGTTAGTTCTAGAACATGCTTGAAAATATTTAAACATTTTTTGCTGGAATTATAATTTAAAGTAAAAAATTGATAGCTTATTTGCATGATCTCATTTGTTCATGCAAATAAGCAATAATCTCTTGCAGTTCATTCATGCAGCCAGTGTTAAATGCATAAAACCAACAACATGTTAAAACTTCTAATATTTTAAAAAACAATAAAGCACGTATCTCTATCCTAAATCTGTTAACAGAAGAGCAAGTGGCTGCTAGATTATCAACAAAAGGTTATTTTCTGATCAGTCTATTAATTCCTCAGCTAATCATGAGCTATACAAAGTAATTGACCCAAGAGTATTACCTATCATCAGCTCTGGTTCCATTTTTATCTCTATCCATAAAAAACCACATATTTTCCATATATTAACAAACACACCAGTTATAGATTTTTTTCCTGATTTCATTTGTCTTCTTGCAAACATCTGAAGATGTTGCTATTCAAGATACATTTTCTGCACAATCCCAGCTTTCCTGTCTGAACTATATAGGGCAAATCAATTTTCTCATTCTTTCACTGCACAGTAGGAAAAGAGGCACAATTCAGTGGACACTGCTTTCATGTGACTATTCAGTTGACCTAAACAAGATTTGATTATTCATTTATTTTAACTTTCCTAAATTACTACAGAAATTGGGTAAGGTTTAATTTTGTCATCTTAATAAACAATAACATTGGTTCCCTAATAATTAAGTGCAAACTTTGTATTGTTATGTAGACCTAGGCTTACTTTCAGTCTCAGCAGCTAACAAAACTATGCAAACCTGCACACAAACAGGGTGACACCCACTCATAAGTACAAAACAGTAGGGAAATACTCTGCATTTACAAATATTAAGCAACTTTGCTATCCTATTCCCAAAGCAAACTCAATCCTCTAAGCAACGGCATCTGGCAAATAAGTTTTTGTTGACAGGGTTTGCTCATAAAGACTGAGTCTGCTTCCCCCCTTCCTTTTTTCTTAGGCTCTGACTTACCATTTTTCCTACAGCTGAAATACATCAACTGATGACAATTCTGGGCCAGATCCTGAATTCTGCTGAGATTTCCTGAGTAGCTGCTTGGCAATTGCAATGGAAGAGGAGACAGGATGGTGGTGGATCTGGGAAAAGGGGATAGTGTAAGGGCCAGCAGCAGGATCAGACTCTGGAGACTGCAAGAAGAGTCAGCTGAAGGCCCACAGCTGTGGTCAAAGAGAGCTGCTGTATCTCTCTTCATCAAAGCCTGATGTGCCCATGATGAAATGTTTTGTTCTGATAAAGTTTCGTTCTTCATATTAAAAAAAACCCAAACAAACAACATTTCTTACTAAAATTGAAAGTCAAGACCTACAGCAGTTGACAGGAAGATAAATAGAGTTAATTTAAAGAGAATTCTGACAGTAGATCACTATATTTTCTCTCCTTTCCATCAATGACAACTTGTGAATCTCCTTGAGAGGAAAGTTAAAAGTTTTGGTAGTCCCAGGGAAATAAAGCTGTTCGTTATCCTCCTACCATTCAGTCCCCTCATGGAGGCTATCCAGTTGTCATGAACCTAACAATACCCAGACAAATAAAAACATTTGCTCTTATTGAAAACCTAGGTGAAACAAATAACATGCTTTACAATCTAAAAAAACCAGAGCACTGGTGAAAAAAGCCAACAAATTCAGCTGCCCATAGCAAATCTGAAACATTTATCATACCTTATTCATAGTAATACTGAGAACAGAGGAGGATCTCATGACACCATACGAAATATCATGCTTCCCTGTCCTTGTCTGGTGAGAAGTTACTTTTAAGAGGTATTATCAAAATCTTATTGTACAAAGCTCAGGCTGATCAGTCTCGAGTAATGAGATATTAATTGTTTTTTCTCACCTCTTTTTTCTTTCAGGGTCCTGAGAGCTATGACCTTGAATGAAATGAGAACTGGGATTCTGAAACCACATGATTCAAAACCTACTGGAAAATACATGTCTGGCTATCATAAGACAATCTGTGCAAAGTACACAATATGAAGGATTTTATTGCAATTATTATGATGATTATTTTATTTCATTTGAACATGGAGTAAAAGGCTTTGCAGAAAACACAAAACTACTCTGTAAGAAATGCAAAATATGTAACAAGTTTATGAGTTCTGAATAATGATACAGGTAACATTACTGTAGGGTTCAGGGTTTTATCTTTTGTGTGTACTGACCCAGCTTTATAGAGGCACTGGAAAAGCAACTGGGAAAGCAGAACATGACAACTGGATAACTAACCTCCTAACAAACACTGCAAAGCAGCTACCAGAACTGGGGGATAGCCTGAAAATGGAAAAGGGAAACAGTCACTTGTCTCCCAGAGAGTCTCATTATCTGATGTTCCTTGGGCAGGCATGGTAAGCTGCTGCTAGCTACATGTTATTTCCTGAAACCTTCTGCAAGGAGAGGGCATCTCCCTGGAATTAAGTCACCATAGCTGAATCTCAACTAGTGTAAACTCCGTGCACTCTCTGCCCAAATTCCTGGCATGGGTGACAGGACATCTGTTGGCCCAGCACTCTGCAGGAACAAAAGCTGGCATTGCTTTCCCATGCAGCAAAGGTCACACAAGTTCTTTTCCTCCACACAGGGACCTAATATTTACTTGCTTTTCTTCACGAAGAAATATCAACCCTGAGTGCACTAAATGCATTTAATGCACTAATGTCTGAGGCACAGCAGCAATCCACAATCACTGCAAAGCTCTGAAGATCAGCTGCAAAAATGCTGGTACTCCTGTTAATGCTCTTCCATAGGTGTACTTGTTACAAACGCTGCCACAGGATCCAGGCTCATTTGCTCCCAGGGATGTTCAGTAGGAGCCAATCTTTAATTCATAGCTCTCTGAGAATCGTGACAGGAAGATCCGAGGCTCTCTTCAGGAAGAGAACTAAACAATTCCTCAGTAGCTTTTTCAGGGTTATAGAGTGAAGGTATATCAATAGTCTTCTATTCATTTTTAAATTAAATTTCTCTTTAATTAAGTAACACATTTTTTCATTGTTTTCTCTTTGGAGCCCAGACACAAGCTTTTGAGAGAAGATGAAGGGATTGCAGAGAGGAATGAAGCACCACCACTGTTCTTGTCTCTTAAAACAGCATTCAAAAGCATTAATGAAATTAACTTATTTTTACTAATGTTTATGCTGTCAAGGTTATGTGCAAAGAAAAGGCACAGAGGAGATGGTAAGGCATGAAAAGGCTTGTCCAAACTAAAAAATATTATTGGAAAAATTATGAGTAGAGCCACATCTCCAGAGTGCCATCATGGTGCATTAACTAGGAAAGAATACAACTTCCCTTTTAACTTACTTTTTGTAAATTCTCTGTTTATGTCAACAAACAGTAAATGACTTATTACTCACTGTAAATTATAAGCCACATATGTATATTATGTGCCTATGAATTGCACAAAGTACATTAAACATGTTGTGCTGTTTAGTTGAGTACTTCTAGGAAATAGAAACTGGTTTGCAGCAAAGCCAGCTGAGGACAAAGTCTGTAGGTGAGCTGCTCTGCAAAAAGTGAAATCTCTCTGACCTCTTCCTAAAAGCACTTACTTCTCTTACCGTTATATTTCATTCAACTCTGCTTTCAAGTTTATTCACAACTTGCATTAGAAGTTTTAACCAAACTCTAAACAGACAGATGCAGATTTGCAAAAGAGTGCCACAGCAGCTTCCTGCAAACTACACTGCAATTTCTTGATTCTTGTGTTGAAATTTTTCATGGCATTTTCTTCACTTTAAAATTTATGTCAACAATAGAAAAATTAAAACTGAATTAATATTTTTTTTCTTTCTTTTTTTTTCTTTTCTTTTTTCAATTTAAAAAAATACCACATTGCAGATACAGCTAAACCATTTCCTGGTAAGGATTGGTCATGCCTGATGTTTCTGATTAACAGCATTCTTTCCTTCAGAAAAATTTACTTCTTTTTTTTCTGTGAAAATTCATAAAATTCTTAAATCAGCACATACAACATGAATTTGATTTGTTATGTTATGCTACAAAGATTGGCAAGCAAGTCTGATAATACAGTCAAAGTCTATACTGATAAAAGTTTTCTTTCAACTACCAGCATAACAAGGATGCCCAAAGGGAAACATTTTCTTTGTCAGAGTTACAGAATTCTCAACACAAAAATTTCGTAAAATACTCCAAATTGTATTCTAAAACCATAATCTAAGTGAATATAGTTCAAAAAAACCCCCAAAGGTAAATGTGGGAGTTGAGGATGGAAACCAAGACGTGCAGCCCAAACTCACTAAGTTCCAGAACTAGGCAGGATCACATAACTTTCTGGAAAAGATCCCCAATAATGAGAGTTGCGTTGTACAAGATTCAAATGACATAGGAAAACAGACATACACTTTGATGAGAACAAGACAAATTGGCATTAACCATAAACAATGTGGGTAAATAGTGCCTCTCAACCGCATAAACTCAGAATGGAGAAATTTTGCAAGACCTTTACTTACCAGAAACTGCAATCTCCTCTGCATCTTTAAATTAATATTATTGCAAAATATAGAATCACTTCATAAAAGTTCTCTCTTTGTTTTAAATTCAGTTCTGACCATTTAGCTATTCTAATTTTGTATTTTACACCAATTCTAACATTCAGCAGTAATTCCAGTAGATACCTTTTATTCAAAACTACGTAGTGCCACAATGTAAAACAGTTGTTTCCCTTTCCCTCTCCCAAAAACAGTACAAAACTTTTTGGGCCTTTTTTTAGTTTCAGGTTTTTTGGGTTTTTTTGAAGTTTAGAGGTTCTCTCTCAACTGAAATAAGGAAGTTTACTGGACACAAATCAATAACTTCTGCAGATACAGATAATTTAAATAAAAGAAGTCATTAATCAAAATCAGCTTTCTTTTAGAAGAAGCCCCTGCACAAAGTACAGCGCCCATCTCGAAGTTAATTAGTAAATGCTTATGTGTGCTGGGTAACTTGACACCTTGAGGAATCTGAACCTCTTGTGAGATTATAAAGTATAGCAGGACTTTGGAAATTCCAGGTCTTTCAGGAAGTGCTCAGCTCCCACCTAAATAATTTTTTTAGATCATTAAATTCGGTGGTTTAGTTTTGGGGCTTGTTAGGTTTGTTTTTATTAAGAGAGAATATTCTGGAGATAAGTAACACTAGAAGTTGTCTGGAGCTCTCTCTACAGCTATAGATGCTGTAATATTTATCTTACAGACATTTAGACATTTACCCCACAAACTCTTCTGATTTTAAGCAAAGGACTCTTGCCTGAGTAAAGCAACTGATATCAGGGGTATCAGGGATCAGGGCCCAACATTACAATTGGCTATCTTCTCTGTAACCCCAAATGCAAAATAAATATTCACAGAATCATAGAATGGTTTGGGCTGAAAGGAACCTTAAAGATCGTCCAAGTTCCAAGGCTCACAGCACAGTCAGGGACACCTTCCACTAGCCCAGGTTCTCAGAGCCCCATCCCTCCTGGCCTCGAGCACTGCCAGGGATGGGGCATCCAGGAGCTCTCTGGGTAACTCGTGCCAGGCCCTCACCACCCTCTGAGTAGCTGCTTTCTTCCCAGTAACTAATCTAAACCTGGCCTCCTCCAGTTTAAAGCCATTCCCCTTTGTCTGTCACTACATGTCCTTATAAAATGTCCACATTTACTCTAAGTCCCTTTACATAGCAGCAGGTCTCGATGTACTCTGAGGTCTCCCTGAAGCCTTTTCTTCTCCTGGCTGACAAAACCTCTCAGCTGGAACACCATAAAAGAGGTGTTCCAGCCCTGTGATCATCTTAGTGGCCTCTACTGGCCTTTGTCCAGCGTCTCCATGCCCCTCTTGTGCTGGGGATTCCAGAGCTGTTATTGTGCAACATATCTAGTATAGTCCAAATGGCATTATATATGTTTTGTTGCGGTTTTTTTGTCTGATTTCAGTGGGAACAAAGCTGGGCCTTGAACGCTAAACCAAAAAGATTAAAGAAATTGCATTAAACAAAGTGGAAGTAAACACAGTGGTAATTTGGTAGTGTTATCAACATCCCAAAACTTGAAACGCAATCAGCTCCCTAGAGAAAATATCCAGTATGTCTCATTTAATTAGAGTTGCTAAACAAGGAAAGCTACTGCCAAATACACAATAAATTATTGCCACATGCATTAGAAAATTATAGGGGTTTTTATTTATTTATTTATTTATTTATTTATTTATTTATAGTCAGTTCTTGTTTTGGTTCTGTTTCTCCATTTTATATATGTGCATTTTTTTATGTGCAAAATAAAAGAAGTGAGTACTTATCCATGGGACATCAGAGTCTCAATCTGTCATTACTTGTTCTTGAACAATATTTATTGAAGTTATTTATTACTGTGTGAAATAACCTATCCTGTAACTTTAAATATATTCTGCCAGAGTATTGCTGTGTTAGGACATGGAAAAAAAAATTGGAGAATTTTAGGAGACATATGTACATTGAAAAGAGGACCTGATTCTTCCCTAGCATCCATCAACAACTTCTAAGCCAGAAATGTGCATACAAAAAGATTTCACATGGACACACATGCCTATGGACCTACTTCCTGTCAGAAGAACAGTGAAATGCTTGAAAGTTTGTGATTAGCATGGCAATTACGAGCTTCAGACACACTGTTTGCAATACTCAGATTAAATGTCAGTTAGTGTCTATCAATATCTTCGAGTGAGTTTCACTACATGGTTTGCCAGATATTTGAGGCAAGATATGCCAGAAAATAAGGAGAAGTCCCCATAAATTGTCTCTGTGAAACAAGGAAAGCTAAAAGAGGAAAGTGGCAGAATAGCCCCTTACTGGTATCTCATTGTGGAATACATGAACCAGGTACCCTTCCTTGAAGTCATGTGAACACTTTTAAAATTAGTGGACAACTCTGAAGCAATGAAGATTCATACTGAGTCTAAACCTTCACTGCTCTCTGTAGTTTTATTTTTAACTTTTGTTTGAAATCTATTAGTTTAAAGTCTCTAATTTAGTTTAGCTAATCCCTAGGGTTTGGGATATTTCAGGCACAAAAATGCAACCCGGCCTCAGTTACCATTATCTTGTTTTACAGTTCTGTGGAAGCCCTGGGCAATAGGACTTGACCACCTAAAAATGAAACCCTGAGATAAGTTGTTTGACAAATAATCGCTCCCAAATAATTCCCAAGCACAGATCAAGAGTTAGAACAGGCCATTCACAAGGGGCATGCTGCACATGAGCAATGTGTTTTGAAGGGTTGAATGCTGTGGACATGGGCTCTGTTTTTTGGCTGAGCCCTAATGACAGAAGGAAATCTTTATCTGGTGACAATCTCGGCTTGTTACTTGTGACTTTGAATCCCCTTTTATTTTCTGTAAGTGATCCCATCTCAATGTTAGGGAGTCTGATCTTTTAACAACAGAAAGGCAGAGTTTATATACCTATAAAGATACCATGAGTTAGCTGATAATAAAACAGAATAACCTCAGGAGAAATACCATTGAGAACAACAGGGAAAAATTAAGGACATACTAGGAGTCCAGTAAATTGCCCCTTCGGGTTTTGTTACAATCTTGTTATTCGATACCTAGAATCCCCAAAATATGTCTCTGGAGCAAAATTTCTAAGAACCAAAGCAGAACAGGTTCTTCACTGCACCCCGTTATTCTCCTGTAGACAAGACTTGAAATGGCTATAAATCATATTACTCTGGTAAAGTGCTGGAAAAGGGTTTTAGTGCAAGCAAAAACATATCCATACCTGTGGCTTTCTGCATGCTCCTACTCTCTCACCAGATTCTTGCATTTCAATGGCACCACATTCGAAATTCTCTGCCATAAACAGTTTAATGGGTACAGGGTCCACTCAGTTCACAAAGGGGGACAAAGTCAAGAAGTAGAATACAGAGCGTTCATTACTTTTTTACTCCTTCCCTTGAGGAAAAAAAAAAATCTTCCAGTTTTCAATTCTTTTTGCCTTAGATTTAAATATATTAACACTTATCTCTTTCTGAACTAGGTTAATTCCAGTGTCTGAATGATTATAGTGAGAGCCTTGGAGGATTCTCAAATTGAAGTAAATTACTGGGGAGAGTGTGCATAGAGGAAGAGATTAAAAAACCCAAGACTTTACATTGTTTGCTATACTTATGACAATTTTATCAATGGAGAGGACCTCTCCCCAAAATTCTGCTGTTTCTCCTAGACTCATCATTAGCATCCTAGGACACATCCTAGCCTGACCATTAGTGCCAGCTGCTGCATCAGAAACCAAAATAAGATGAAAGACCAAAGACCCTCAACCGTTTTAAAAGCCTTGCCCAGGCAGTGCCACAGAAAACACAGCTGGCTGCTTTCAGCTTCTGACAGGCACAAAGACACATTGCTGCTTTGTTTGTTTTACTGAAAAATGTTACCATGCTGGAGAAAACAGTTGTGGTGGCTTGAAACTGTCAGCTGGTAAGTCCAAGTCTGTGTATGACATACAAGATTCTAATTGCTACAACAGTGCCTTAGTAAGTTTTCCTTGAAAATTTTCACATAAATTAGTTTTATCATGGGGATATAGAAAAAGATCTCATTGGTCCTGCTAAAGAGCTCCAAGTGAGTTTGTACAGGAAAAGTTTGCGCATAAATTACAATAGTATTTAAATACTAATTATGTATCCATTTTTGCAGAAAATTAGCCTAGTACTGGAACAATTTTATTATGTTTTCTCTAAGCAGTGCTTGTGTATGTGTTGCTTTCTAACCTGCATACATGACACACACGTTGCTACAGGTAATATAGAATATTATTTGTTCTCTGCTACTCTTATGTGCATCTAAATTACACTGAAATTGAATGATGCAGTTATTGAAAATCCTGGGAAAACTTAGCTGGGCTTCATAAAAATATTAACTCACATGCTCAACACCCATACTTTGCAGTATGGAACACCTAGTGGAAAAGCAGTAACATATAGAAGACATTTTACAATCTAAGTCCAACCCAGAATATTTTATTTAAAAAGTTTTTTTATACAGCTACTCTTTAACTATGCATTGAAGAGCTGAATACATGTATTAAATGTTGGAGCATTTATATATCTTAATAGTTTTACCAAGCTACTGATAAACACTTCTAAGATGATTTTTGACCAAGTTGTTTGCAGGGTGATACTGATCACGGACATCTTTTAATATCAGCAAATATTTTCAAGACATTTTCAAAGGAAACAGATGTATAAAACAAAAGAACAATTAGGAACTAATTTCTTAGTCAATTTTGAGAAGCGTCTATACGCACAACGAATTGATTGTCCATAAAATATAAAATACATTAAAATATGAAGGCTTAAATTCTAAGCAGAATTTACATTTACAATACTATTTGCTTTCTTGTCTTTAACCAGCTTCAGCCCCTGGAAAAAGCTCTTATCCAACCTTCTGGCAACCTGACTTCTCTAATAATCTCTCTAATAATCTATGGCAGAAAACAAAGTGCATCTCTGGCTCTCTTTTGTCTTTGTGCTTTACAGCTGCCCTCAGAGAGCTCCAGCAGGCCAGCAAGACAAGAATTCTTTTGCCATGCTGATTCCCTCCCATTCACGACCATGGCCTCTTGGGATGGAATCACAGCTCACATTCTTTATTGTGCACTTCAGCATCTACTCAGGAATGGAAATGGGACCTGCTGGGCTGTGGTTCCCCAGACTCCTCCACACCCTTTTTCCAGGTGGGATTACACAGCACCCTGCTCTTACACTGCAGCTATTGGCAGCAACCTTGGCCAGCTCTTCTGCAGCTTCACATCAGAATTTATTCAGTACTATCAGGAAAATGGCATCTGGCCCAAAGTCTACCTGCATTGTCTAATGCTGGCTTTACACTTACCTCAAATTCACCCACTCCTCAGACCTATCTGCTGCACCAAACCTCTGAGGGAAATCTTCCCAGCTACTTCCCAGCAGTAAAGCTTGCATGCTAGAAAGATATCCAATAAAAATCTTGTCATGGTGGCTGGCAGCTTTCCTGTGATTTGCCATTTGCCCTCTCATAAATTCAATTAGAATTCTAATCTGGGAACAAAATTCTGTCTCTAAAAAGAGAGGAGTATTTCAGGGAATGTATTAAAGTTTGTTGGAGTTCACACCATAGTAATTGATTGCAGAATTATTCCTCGATAATATTTTAATAAAAACATTGCATAAAATTACAGGTATTTCTACAACAGAAACAATATATAAGGCACATTCCTACGAAGAAGAAAGTTTGAAAGAATAGACAAGTATTAGTTTTACATTTCCTATAAAAATTAACTAGAATCCATAGCTAACAGTAGAACTTGTCACATCACATCTTACTATTCCCCTGTATTGTTTCCTGGATGATTTCTTTATATTTCAATGCCAAAGAGTGTATTGTTTCCTAGTCACGCTTTGCCAGGAAAAAAAGCATAATAAGAAGAAACAGACTAAACAGCTTAGATGATGGGGTGATCTAAAAAGATGTACTTTTGTCTCAAATTCACCAAGTGATGACTTTTTCTGGGATTTTCAATTTAAAACAGAAAAACCTCTCTGAATTAAAGATTACATTTGAAGGATTTGGTGCACTTTTTCTGAAGAGCTCATTTTGATTATGTATCTGGCAAACAAGAGTTTGACTAGACAAACTTCCTCTCTTATGTTATGAAAAACCCAGAATTTTTTAGACAAATATAATCACAGATAAAATCACTAGCCATCATAACTTACTTTCCCCATTCAAGCTATGAAGGTGCAATTTTACTCTCTGAATTAAAAATTGGTATTATTACTGTTTGATAATAGATCTATCTATCTCAAATTCTCTATTTGTTGATATCCCTTTAATTTTATATAAATCCAAATAATTAATACAGTGCTTATAGTTTATATCATTTGCAAGGAAGGAAAGCCTGGAAAAGTAGGCAGAACAAAACACATTTTGCTATCTTAAATAGTCATAACTGAATGTTTCTGCACTTTGTATAGTTTGGTATTTCTGTACTTCCTATATATTTGAAATTGTTGAAATAAATTTAGTATGTTTACGCAGAAATTCTAAATTCTTTCACTAGGTTTAATGTCAGTTTTTGCATCAACAATTTTTTATTTATAGTGACAAAAGTACACTAGCTGCTCAAATCTGTTCTGGATGGTTGAGTAAATTAAGACCCAATGAATGAACTTACTGTTAATTCTTGAAAAAGCAGAATGTTAATGCCCAGATTTGAAGAAGTCATATTTAGTAGCTATGTATGAGTCTGAACTACCACTGTTTGAGCTGACAAGATGAACTTAATACAGCCAAATTAATAAATACAGCAACTTCGAACACTTCAGAAGAGTTCCCAGTTTTAGGAATTTAATCCAACAGTAAGGTCTTGAATCAGAAAACTGTATCTGCATCATATTCTGAGTTTGCCCTGTTTTTACAATGCCAAGAGTATCTGGCAATTCATGATCAAGTAAATATACAAAAAGAATTTTCCTGTTAACAATCCTGGCATGATTCCCAATGGTATTCTGTCTGTATGAACTGAAGACAGCGCCTGGAAGTCATAAAATAAAGCATTTCTATTATTTTTTTCCTGTTCTTGTTAGCATTCTATGTAAAGTGAGCCCAAATCCTGAAAAATCTGTATGTGTTTAGAAAATATTTTAAAACTTTTTAGCACACATAATTCTGGAGAGACTGAAAAGGGAAATCTAAATTCTGAGATACTTCACAGACCATGAGAGCTGAAGCACATGACGACCATGAGGACAGAGCTCTGCTAGCACTCCTCATAGGACTGATATAGCTCCAAACCTTCACCAGCTCTGGAGATTAGGTTTCTAAACACCTAGTTTTTAAAGTTTAGAACGGCAGGTATTTAGAACGGCAGGTAATGCTGTAATGAGATCTAGAATGAGCTCTTACATGAGAGAAGAGAGAAAGAGAGAGAGAGAAAGAAAAAGGAGAGAAAGAGAGAAAGAAAGACAGAAAGAAGGAAAGAGAGGAAGAGAGGAAGAGAGGAAGAAAGAAAGAAAGACAGAAAGAAGGAAAGAGAGGAAGAGAGGAAGAGAGGAAGAGAGGAAGAGAGGAAGAAAGAAAGAAAGAAAGAAAGAAAGAAAGAAAGAAAGAAAGAAAGAAAGAAAGAAAGAAAGAAAGAAAGAAAGAAAGAAAGAAAGAAAGAAAGAAAGAAAGAAAGAAAGAAAGAAAGAAAGAAAGAAAGAAAGAAAGAAAGAAAGAAAGAAAGAAAGAAAGAAAGAAAGAAAGAAAGAAAGAAAGAAAGAAAGAAAGAAAGAAAGAAAGAAAGAAAGAAAGAAAGAAAGAAAGAAAGAAAGAAAGAAAGAAAGAAAGAAAGAAAGAAAGAAAGAAAGAAAGAAAGAAAGAAAGAAAGAAAGAAAGAAAGAAAGAAAGAAAGAAAGAAAGAAAGAAAGAAAGAAAGAAAGAAAGAAAGAAAGAAAGAAAGAAAATTAACTGAGACTTCTTAATTACTAATCTAAGGTCTTATTCTAAGAGACTATAATAAGTAATACATATTTTATATATAATATAAAAGAGAATATGATGCTAAGATTCCAAATACACCTTACCCAAGTGATGGACCAAGAGGTTCTTGGTGCCCTGAGCTGGAGGACCATGACTCTGAATGATCAACCCACACTCCAACGTGAAATTATGTGTGATCTGCTGTTCCAGCTCCCCGCAAATCTATGGGGCCTGAATCCTCACATTCCTGGCTGATGCCATCACAAAGCCACTCTCAATTTTTAAGTAGTCTTGGGAATCCCAAGAGGTCCAAGCTGTCTGGAAGCTGGCAAACATTGCTCCCGTTTTCAAGAAGAGCAAGGAGGACCCTGACACCACAGACCTGTCTGCCTCGCTTCAGTGTCTGGCAAAGTTATGGAGAAAATTACTCTGGGAGGTACTGAAATACACCTAAAGGACAACACAATCATCAGTCACAGCCAGCACAGCTTCATGAGGGGAAAGTCCTGCTTATCAAACCTGATTTGTTTTCATGACATGGAGCTCTGCTCTGTGGTGACAGTGACAGGACCCAAGGGAATGGCCTGACTGTGTCAGGGGACGTTTAGGTTGGATATCAGGAAAAGGTTCTCCATCCAAAGGGTGGTTGGGTGCTGGAACAGGCTCCCCAAAGAAGTGATCACAGCACCAAGCCTGACAGAGTTCAAATGTTTGGACAATGTTCTCGGGCACAGGGAGGGTTCTTGGGGTGTCCTGTGAAGGGCCAGGAAATGAGCTTGGTATTCCTTGTGGGTTCCTTCCAACTCAGGATGTTCTGTGATTCTGTGAACTCTAGATTCTCTGATGCAAAACATGGGAAAAAAAGTAAAAATTAAAAAGGGGCACACTTTCAAATCTTGCTCAGTTTCTGCTCTGCAGAAACTCTGAGTGTAAAGTTTAGACTACAAACATGTGCATGTTTTCCATAGCACATTGCCTTCCCAGGCTTACAGGAAAAGGAAAGGCTGAAAAAACTTTCCAGACTCAGCCCCCTCACTAGCAGAGTCCTTTTAGCAGGAAGGGTGGCATCTAGTTTGACAAATTATCACTCTTACATAAGAAAAAATAGTGCTTGTGGTGGTGTAGCATGCAAGGACTAAGTGATACTCCAGACATGTGATTCGTGTACCTGAACTGAGAGAAGAATTTTGGTTTTTTTTATTTAGTCCAAAACTAAGTGTCACCAAAAATTCCCATTAATTAGAAGCTTTTTAAGTCCTAAAGGGAAAAACTCCGTATATAGGACTGTCTCATATAAGATTATCCTTAGGGATAAACCCTGTTTATGTGTTTTGTCCAAGAACAGATAATCATGAATCACTAGCTGAATATGAGTCAACAAAGTACTGCTGTTGCAAAAAAACAGACAAAGCCATATTCAGATGTTTATCCACAAGTATTGCTTTCTGCTTTACTGATCTTCAGTCAGGCCTTTGATGGAATGGTGTATTAAGTTCTCTGAACTGCACTTCAAAAACTGTGAAGTAACTGCACAGGATCCACACAAAAGGAGATAATTCTATCATACCTTTAGAAAGAATAAATAGGAAAAAGGACAGGATTGCTTAACCTGCTGGTAAGAACAATCTTTAAACACATAACCAATTTACTGCAAAAAGAAAGGGTTTATTTCAATGGCCAAAATAGATTTTTAAAGTAAATAATTTTGGAGGGAGAAAGATTCCTATTAAGTACTGGAAAATCTTCCTAACACTGGGGAAAACAAAATATTGCAATAAGTTCGACAAGGGGAGAGAGACATTTTTGTTGGTTGCAGCTTTTAAAAACACATGCTCTTCAGGAGCGTTAGATAATCTCTCTTTGAGGTTCCCATCACCCTTTTTCGTTAGCTTTTGCAAACTAGGTAACAATTCCTGAGAAAAGGGTTCAAAATTCAAGTTATTTCTCTTTCTTTGTTGTGAAGTGATACTTGGCTACAAAACAAGAAACCCTTTTGGTCTCTGAATCTTGATTTTTTTTAGTGGGGTCTGGGTGAGCTAGAATGTTCTCACACCCTGCTGAGGGGTAAGAACTATAGATTTGTCATTTTCAGCAGAAGAAAAAGTTATAGCATGTCCCACACTACGTAGAAACAGTAGTTGTAGCCTGATGCAAACAGCTTTAACAGTTTTTCACAAAAGCCTTTATCCTAAAGCACCAGTGTGAAGCCAGGCTGTAGCACACTCCCCTGAAGCCCAGCATGATCCATCTACCTTAATAGCCACTTAATAGCCACTTAATAGCCACTCTGCAGCAGAGATCATCTCTGTCATGCACAGAGCAGATAACAGGATAACTTCCTGTTCCTATCAAGGGAAAAAAATGTTAACGAAGAGGAGATCCCTTTTATTCCAGTATCTCAGAGTCTGATTTTATGTTGCTTTACATTAGTCTGGGTTGGAAGGTCCCAGGAATAAGAGTGGGTCAGGAAACAATGTCCCTGTTAACTTTCAGGTGAGTAAAGGGCTACCATTACTGCTTCTCTCAGTGGAAAAGGTGCAGCTTTGGTGCTGCAGGGCATGGCCTTTGCCCACAAATCCCTCATCCTATCATCCACTCTGATGAATGGAAGGAAGCAGCACAAGCTGCAGTTGGCCTGGTCCTTCCACAGGCAAAAATGAGTGGCTGGAAGGAGTTAATTACATCCTGGTACCCACACTCTTTATAAGATCTGGTACTGTCTAGACTTTACAAGCTTCTCACTCTTAGCCTGTGTCATGCTTAATCAAAGACAAGAAAAATAAAATTTGCAGATGTTTTTATTTGATCAACTGTCTTCTGTTTTATTAGCTGTGGAGCTGGTCTCACGTTTCCTCAGATGTGTCATGTTAATTCTTGCCGTTCTAGATTGCACAAATCATACTGGTTGCTGGATCAGACACAAAGGGAAGTGACTGCCCTAGTTATGTGTAATACTACATGGTCTTCCAGACATTTAACAGACGGAGAGCTTCAGCAACAGAGTAATGCTGCCAAAACCATGGAGAAAAAACATTACAGAATGCTTTGAGTTTTTCTTTGAATCAGTGACAATTTCAGGGATAATAAAGGAAGCTGGAGTCCCTTCTAGTTTTAGCTTTATTTTAACTTCTTCCACAGGAAGGTATTATTTTCAAAACTGCAGATACAGGGATCAGCTACACGTAAAGAGCCCCTCTGCAGAGAACCTGGCTGCTTTGCAGATGTCACTCCATCATCAGCCCGTCCCAGTGCCTATCCTGCACAGTGCTACCCTGTACTGCTGTCTGCCTGTACTCTACTGCTGTATTCTACATTGCTCTGTAGTTAGGGAATTTTCTGTAGCATGGTTACATGGTTGCAGGGCTCTCTCTGAGAGAATTCAATCGGTTGTTCTCTCCCAGCATAAGCTGGATCTCCAGTGCTCACCAGTCATGACTTTTGAGGCACGTACTGCAGCTAACTCCCTTTCTGCATCTTGCTGTGTTTCACAGCATCATCCTCAAGCAAAGCCATTTTACTTGTCCTCTATCCTGCTTCCTGGGCATTGCTCTATTGCAATAGGCAATAATCATTGCACCCCGTATCTAGAGATATAGAACTGGCTTTAAAAGCAGATAGAAGTCCAAGCCCAGCAGCATTTGTTTACAAAGCTAGTGAGTACAGCCCTCAACCCAGCATGGTCTGATTTACAAACTGGAGAGAGCAACACTGTCCTTTTCAAAAGATTGAATCAAATGAGTCAGCAGGGCAGGTCATTATGAGATACACAAAGAACATCTTCCAGCTGAGGCAAGCAAAGCAGTGACTCAAATACTGCACTCAGTAGCAGTACCTGCTGCATACAGCAGAATATCTCAGTCTGATACAGCAGGTTCAAAGGGGATCAATAATAAAAATAAAAATTAAAAAAAACTAAGACTAAAACTAAAACTAAAACTAAAACTAAAACTAAAACTAAAACTAAAACTAAAACTAAAACTAAAACTAAAACTAAAACTAAAACTAAAACTAAAACTAAAACTAAAACTAAAAATAAAAATAAAAATAAAAATAAAAATAAAAATAAAAATAAAAACAAAAAAACCCCCCAAAAAATAAAAATAATTTCTAATGGATTATGAAAGCTACACTAGGAGCTCGCTAATACCTAATTTCCAGTTAGAAATTAATAAGGTCACTCTTCCCTACAGTAGACTTGCTAGTGTGACAACAAAGTTATTGCTTATGAAGCACACACGAATAGAGTCTCTGCAGGCATTCAGAGTCCACAGAGGATTCTGAGTCACAAGCACCAATTACAGAGAACAGAGCTGGCATGACAGATAAGTTTTTGTTTAACACAGCTTGAAAATATAAAGACTTTATATTTCATTTTCTGGGGGAGGAAAAATTAACATTCACACACAACATTGATGTATGTATGTTTGATATCTCCTAGATATGTTATATATCTTCTAGATACCTTATATAAGCATAAAGATGTACAAATAATATGGAGTTGCAGGAAGAAACTGACTGTATAATGAAAAAAATGCACGTCTCTTAGTCATAATCAGAAAGTTTTTGCATTTTAAGTAAGGGGATGTAAAACAGGCTTAATTAATAGGAAAATAAATGATTTTGACCAGTTTTCTACAGAATCTGTCTAATTTAAATATCATTCATTGGACTGACTAACAGACTTAAGCATGTGCCAAATAGGGATCTCAATCACTGAAATGTCTAAATCCTGATTGACATAATTTGTGAAGATTTCTATCCTTATGCTCTCCAGAACTTGATATATTGTATTGATTCATTGTTCTTTGGCTGACTGTGTGACCCAGACTTTGAGAAAATCATTACTCCTTCAAATATTTTCTTCTTCAAATTATTTCCCAACAGGGGTAGATTCCCTGTTTTTGCCTTTTCTGAGTTTACCCAAAGGTATCTTCTGCAGTTTAAACTGCTTTCTCATCGATGTTGCTCTTGAGAGAGACTCAGCTTGCCTGTAATTCTGTTTAACATAAGTTAATAATTACTTTTCTGGTAAGTCTCCAGAGCTGATAGGACTAGGTCAAATGCCAGAATCCGTTGCTAATGGAACAATTTTTAAATAGCTCAGAGTGGAATTCAGGTGTTAAACAAGCTCGTGGTCATATGGTCCACATGTATGCCCATAAATTAAACAGCCCCAGTGAACAACTCTGAAAGGATTCACTTTCCTGTGCTGTTATTGTCTGGGTTGTTTCATGCAAGTTATTGCTAGAGAGCAGTCCTAACATTTCAGTGTTCTCAGATACATCTATGCAACCACTAACTTACTCATTTCAACCACATATTGACACTACACTCTGCATTTTTAGCCAAAAAGCAAGGATTAAACTTGCAAGTGAATGACATGTAAACTTGGGCACATAAACTTTAAACAATATAAAGACATATTATCTACAATTTTATTTGCTGGAAGGATGGTTATTAATTAGTTAATAAATTATTTCATGTTATTATTACCTGTGCAAGATCTATATTATCATGATTTAATAAGTAACAAATGAGATTTAGTGTTATTTTTAAATCTTTTGAGCAGACAGTAAAATTACTTAATGCCCTTCTACCACATGATAAATAACAAGAAGTCATGCAGCATTCAGAAGTATTTCAGAGTGCACTGGAGAGTATAGAAGAATTTCAATGCTCATTGAAAAATACTGTGATTGAATTTTCAACTCATAAATCAATAACATGACAAACAAAGGAAGCAGATGTAGATGGAAACGACCCACTGTAAGAAATAATATGAAAAGTAATACTTCATATTATTTACGTCAGTTCTTTTCCTGTATTAGGAAAATGAAAAAGACAATGAAGTAGGTAAGAGAGGACAAATAAAATGAGAAGTTCAACAAAACATGGCAACCAGATTTAAATTCTGCCCCTCTCATCCCTAGTGAAGATCAGGAACTAGGGCACTATTAGCTCTTCCCATTCACACTGAGATGTTCTCATGCTTGACCCATCAGTAAAGCAGAATCCTAAAACTGGCTACAGTGCATTGTGAATCAGCCTTAGTTCAGGAGCAGTGGCAATGATGTGTAAAGCACCATTCCATTTGTTTCTTTAGGGAAAAAAAGCATGCGCACACAGAGGCTAGAGGTTATCCAAGTCTCTTGTTACATTTCATGGTTTGTTCTGCCGGGACAAAACTGTGATGTGCCCAAGGAGTTTTCCAGCCAAGAAAAACCATAACACAACTTGTAAGGGAGAACTGGTTCAGTACTCCTGTCTCTGAGGTCAGTGGATGATACAGCAGAAAAATACCCGTGGCGTTTTATGCAACAGTGTCTCAGCTAGTTCAGGAATTATTCCAGCCAAAACCACATGTTCTACATTCTCAGCCAATGAAACATCGCAAGTGGAGCTGTGACACAACAAGGCTGCCATGCTGAAATAAAGACAGACAGTGCTCAAGGATATAGGATATAGAAAAAAGGGCACTTGATTTTCCAAGCTGGTTTCTGACAAGTTCAATCTTGAAAAAAGAAACAGTTTAAAAAAATTTAATTACTAGAGGAGTCTGAGAAATAAAAACTAGCATAACTAGAACTGTAAGAACTAACACAAAGCATAACATTTATTCTCACATTCCTGTGAAACAGGCACCCATTGAAGACTGGCTATCTAATGATTTTTTAATGCAACTACAGTTATAATGTGACTTAAAGCATCAATTCATTAATAGAAACTACATCTGTGAAAGAATTACTTAAAATACTTGAGGAATAATTCTTGTGAATTGGCACTAAGAACCTAGAAGCTGACCAACAGAACAGCCAAGGAAATCCTCAGCATACTTATTTTTGAAAACAATATAGTGGAAAAAGTGAGAGGATGCTAAATAAAATTCAAGCCTAAATAACACAAACAAACCTACTCAAGGTTAATATCTGAGGAAATCTCACTGACTGACAGAAAGAAAAGCCCAAGGTCATGGTCATTTTTCTCTAAGTGTACAGAAAGAGGAAAAATGAAGGAGTAGAATGAATGATAACCATATGGTTCTGGAAGAATGAGGGTTTGCTATTCTCATTAGGGTTTCTCTCACCTTGTGTAGAAAATTCATTGACTAAGAAAATAAAGACTGACATAAATATCACTTGCAGTGCCTGAAGCTTGTCTGAGTAGTGAGAGACTGAACAACAACCTAAATTCCAAATATTCTTTCAATCTACTTCAAAAACTGACTGAATAATTTTAATTATTTTAATTAGAATCATAGAATCATAAAAATGATAGAATTGTAGAATGACAGATTAATTGAGTTGGAAGGCACCTTTAAAGACCATAGAGTCCAACTCCCCTGCAATGTCATCTTCAACTAGATATGGTTGCTCCTCTTGTCCTTTCAATCCCACTGGAGTTTTAAGCCCTGTATTTGCCAATAGTGCTTGAAGTCTGATTGTTATATCTCTGCTAGTATTTCACTTTACACTGTTGAAAATTTTCAAAACTTGTTGCATAAACAGGTATATGTGTATATCTTTGGATGGATGGATGGATGGATGGATGGATGGATGGATGGATGGATGGGAAATTGTATATTTCTATCTGGACTTTTAAGTGAGTAACATAAAGTAGCATCCACAGGACAAATTTTAGCTGTACGAGGTAACCAGAGAGGTGTTTTCAGCCAAGTCATGGCACTAGCTTTTTTTCCACCTCGTTGAAGTCCACCCTGTATGAAAGTCTCCTATTCTCACATTGTCTCTGCACTGTACAACATGAAGAGATTTCTCTGCTCAATATTGAGAGGCTGCTGTATAGAACAGATGTGTGTGTGAAACTTCTGCCACAAGTTGTTACAAGAGACCTTTAGAACTGAAAATCCTGGCAACCAAAATACAGACCATCCCCACAGTATAACAATATCTGCATATGTGACTTTATCCTAAGAGCCATAAGGCAAGGAGTTTTAAAATAAACTGCTGGCTATTTGGCAAGTGCTGACAAGTTTTATGTGTTGTTAAAACATTTAACACAATTGCAAATGACTACTCATAATTAAACAATTTTTAGGCTCTTTACTAAAATATAACTCTGTCGGTTAACTATTATATTTATTTAACTAATTTTATCATTTAACAAATTAGAAATCTCTGATCCCAAATTTTGATTTATATTATGCCGATAGTGAGTCATGCTATCTAATGTTACAAAAAAGTGAACACCATTTAATGGAAACTTCTCTTCTAGAGTGTTATATTTAATCCAAAGCATAGAGCGGTCATCAGAAGTCTTTCTGTTACATTCAATTAAATTAAAATTGTATACATAAACCTGAAACACACATTAAATAGAATAAATTAAATTAAAAGCACTCTTAAGTGCTTTACTACATTTTCAGCATCTTAATATAGCTGAAAACAATACATCATTCTTTATATGCAGTTCTGTAAATTTCATTCTCAGAGGCAAGTACTTATTTAATACAGGTCTTTCTTCCTTTTTACAGAAAATCTTTGGCTGCCCTTCATTGTAAACCCCAAGGAATTTGGATTCCTTGTGCACTAGGAATGAAAGGATTTCCTTCCTATATACCTCCAAGAACAGTTTTAATAGTTACTTCTCAAATTTACTGTGTAGACCTGTTTGGTCTGTTGGGTTTTTAAATTACTGGTTGTTATTTCTCATTCTCTGTGGCCTCTATTTCAAGGGAAATTAATCTCAGTTAAGATTCTATTCTAGCACATATAATCTCTTTTTGAATTTTTCTTAAACAAAGTGCCTTTGGGTGGTCTATGGCTGACAGGGTACAGAATAATAAGCAGATACAATGTCATGTGATTTAAATTTTCCATAATTCTCCCTGATATTGATTTCTGCCATATATTTCCTTTTCCATTCCTTTCAGCTGAGAAAAATATAAATTAATGGTTCAAAAAAGGGCTCTTATTATCTTTGCAAAGATTAAACGAGTCAAAGTAAAAACATTGATGCAAAAAAAGCTTAATTACAATTAAAATGGAAATATTGATCCTAATTCTTTGTATAGTGTGTTGATTATTTATTTAAATAAATTCATTTACTCAGTTAAAAAACTAAATATTTTCATATCACATACTGAACAAACATGAGATGAACTTCATTTAACTTTAAGCACTTTAATTACATTATGAATAATTAATATATTTTACAGGGATAAATTTCTTTTACTTGGTATTAAATCAATATTGACTCATCTCTGAATCTCTCTGTTTCATTCCTAAGGACACTTGTCCCTAACACAAAGCCCACTGTTGATAAAGCTAGCAATAACTAACTAACTATGACATATAACTGGTAACCAAACAAGGAGCAAGTCACAAGATCACAGGATGGGTCGGGCTGGATCACTGTGGGTCATCTGGTCCAGCCTCCCTGCCCAAGCAGGGCCATCCCAGAGCACATGGCACAGGATTGCATCCAAACAAACGGGATATCTCCAGACAGGGAGACACCACAGCCTTTCTGGGCAACCTCTTCCAGTGCTCGGACACTGCACAGTAAAGAATTTCCTCCTCATGTTCAGGTGGAATTTCCTCTGCATCACTTTCTGCCCCTTTGTCTCTTGTCCTGTTGCTCAGCACCACCGAGCAGAGCCTGGTCCTTCCTCTGACCCCTCCCTGCAGACACTGATGGGGTCCCCTCTCAGTCACCTCTTCCTGAGACTGAGCAGGCCCAGACCCCTCAGCCTTTTCTCATAAGAGATGCTTCTCTTCCTTGATCAGCTTTGTAGCTCTGCTGGACCTGCTCCAGGAGCTCCGTGTCTCTCTTGTGCTGAGGAGCCCAGAACAGGACACAGCAATCTCCAGATGCAATCTCACAAGGGCTAAGTGAAAATTAAAAATATAAATATATATATATATATATAGATGTATTTCCTATTAATGTCCCATAAAGAATTCATATCTTTATTGCTGTTTATTGAGATAGATTGACTTGATCATTCTGTACTTGCAGCCTCAGCTTTGGCTTTCAGTACCGTTAGTTAAACATGCTGAAGTTTGATTTTTGGAAGTCTAGAGTATTAAAATCCAGCAAAACACTGACACACATAAATAGGTTTGATCTTCTCATTAGGCCCAGTATGACCTATTGTGACATATCACACAAAATAAGTTTAGTTAAAGTTTTATTCTTCCAGGTAAGCATGCACTTAGGCCCACTAATGAATTGTGTCCATTCACCCATGGATCAAACTTTAGGATCAAGCCTGTAGGCAAAGTATCTACTTTAAAAGTGCATGAATGGACTCCAGCTTGGGTTGTGGCTTTTGACCATACCCATTTGTTTACCATGTACTCCTATGTGAAATTCTCCTAATAAGATATCAACATTCCTCTTTCACCTGGCGTGGTCAGGTTGTCTCTACTTGAAACATGTGGATTCCCCAACAGGAGACTCCAATCTCTTCCAAGCAGAGACTGGGATTACACAGAGGAATGGTAAAGGCTATGAAATTGTCAAAAAGGGAGAAGGGATTTAAGAGAGCTCCTCTGCAGAGATACCGGCACATTTACATGTTTGACCACAGACAGTACATATAATACCACAGCTTTGACAGAGGCATGGCCCAGGATTTGGACCTTGGTCTGTCTGGTACCAAGGAGGGATAAATCTGACACTTAGATATATGCTGACACAGCCATAAGGCTGCCAAAGTGTCTCTTAATGTAAAGATAACAGCAGAATAGTTGTTTTATTTCCATACTCAGATATAGAAGGAGGCTCCAGTTATATTTACCCTGTCTGAGGCTAGTTCACCAATCCAGAAGGTATTGTAAGGTGGGTTTTTTTTAAGATTAAGGTGCCAGTGATCCTCAGACATCAACTCTGAGTCTCCAGTCTTCATTCATTGTTTTCTGATCAGGGGAGAGAACACACAGTCTCTCCACTGCAGCAATGGATGCAGGGCACAGAAAATTGCAGGATCAGACTTACTTGGTTGCAACATTTGAAGGTTATTTGGGAGGGTAAGAGGAAATCATTTTGGGAATGTATCACTGAATTAGGACCAATCTGAAACTGGAAGTACTATGTCCTTCATGCACTTGTAAAGAGAATGGTCAATGAAAAACTGTCTACTAGTTTATGTAAAAGTATATGCCTGTTTTTGCATGCCTACCCATGAGAAAGCTCTGGGAACAAAGGCTTTTCACAAGAATATTTTACCTAGTTTTACAATGTATCATCAATGTCAACTATGTTTGTTAAAATTCACATTTCATTAGCAATGTCACAAATTTAAGAACTCAGTCTTCAAAACATTTCTTTTCACTTCAGATTCAGTTTGTTCCTCATATGCACCCAACCTAGTTCCAAGACTTTATGCAAATGTTTAGTATTGAGCAGAAAATGTTCTGTGGTGCCATGACTAAGCACTCTTAGAAGCAATCAAACGTTATAGGATATACATATGAAAATATTCAATTAAGCCATATCTAGTCAGTGTAAATTTTCCATCTCAGGGAAGGAGGCAAACCTGTACCAAGCATGTAACAATTTAACTTCCTGTTGTGAGTTCCAGTCTTCAGAATATAAAGGGAGCTCTCAGGTAATGAAGAAAGGAAAAAGGTTTTAACAAATGCCTCATTTATATGGATTTGAGGGTATAATCTCAGAACAGACGGTTTGGGAAGCTAGTCCAGAGACTCTTCAATTTCCCATCTCACTCAGAGAAGCCACATGGTAAATTCCTTATTACAGATTCACAAAATATTAGGAATTGGAAGGGACCCACAAGGATCTCCAAGTCAATGGGGATCAAACTCACAACCTGGAGCATTATTAGCACAATGCTAATGCCAGTTGAGCTAATACTGGCATCTGTAGAGAGGAAAACCTATTATTTAATCTTCTACAATCATCCTATTCAAGAATCATATTCAACATTCATGGGAAAATTCTTCTGTGAAGGAAAAGATGGCTCCCACATCTCTGATCAGTCATCATGATTCAGGCTGTTTAACTTAAACAATGAAAGTCTCTTGATCAAGAAAAGAAAAAGATTTGATTTCTTTGGATTATCTACAAATAAGTTAGTAGAGATTAATCCTTCATACTGGGTGACAGAGAATCCAGTGCCTCTGGTTTCAGACCACTTTTGATAGTTCTATAATTACCTGAGACATGACTTGATCCAGGAATTGATCCATTCTTCATTAGGAGAAACACTCCCATCTTCCATTTACCCATGTCCGTTGTCACATTCACTAAATTTTCCCTACCAGCACTCTGCTTTCACCCAAGCAGAATTTTCTACAGGATTACTTATCTTTTCCCCTCCACCTCTTTTCCTTTGTCAGCTGTTGAGCAGAACGCCCAGTACGTGCTCTATCGTCATCTCACTTGTGGATAAGGGCTCATTGTTTTCCACCCAGACACGGAATGGTTTTATGAAAACAGTTTGGATTTCCAGTCCCTTCCAGTCTATTTTACTGTTAGAATTTCCCTTACTCACTGTCTTCATGTGGTTTCTCTCCTATAGGAATGACTCTTGCCGGGTCTCGGGAGAGCGCGGTTGTGCCGCAGCACCTTTCTCAGCTTGCGTCACTAGAACATCACAGGCTGGAACCGCTTTTCCATCTTGCGGTTCACCCATTTTATTTCCCCTGCCCGCCCTGAATTCTCAACGAGGAGATTTTTTTTTTTTCCTTTCTAACTGTGGGGCTTAAGGGATCACAATGTTGCAGTTATTTGTGGCTTGGCTTTCACTCTCTATTTCTCTCGTCTTACAATGCTGCTCTCCCACCAGTTCAAACTTCTAAGGTAGTTAGTTCTCTCAAGTCATAAAGCCAAGAAAAAAAAATCTTTCTACTTCTTTCTATTCTCATTTAAACCTATTACAAGTGAAGTGTCATGGTACCATCTGGCAATAAGGGAGATGCCATTGTATTCTAATTACCCTTGTTATCTGTATGCACACACAAAAAAATCAAAGGGACGTGGCCCTTTCTGCCTTTATATGGATTTGAGGTTATAAACTCAGAACAGACAGTTTGCTTTTGCATTAAGGCTGCTCATGCACAAAGCTTTAGTTAGTGACATTTGTGCTACCCACTGAATTCAGGCGTTTGTCAACTGTGTCAAATGTATAGAAAATTCTCCATGAAAAAAGATACTAGGGAGGTAAATTTAAAGAAGGAAGTTTTTTAAAATGTATCCATCTTTACATACCATTGTTATTATACTTGGATTGCACTTCTGCATTTCAGCATTTTAACAAGAGCCTGTTTAAAGACATTCACCAACTACTAAGGCAGAGGAAATCACTGTGTAAGGAATAGTGATTATCCACCTATCCTAGATTTGGAATAAATATGCCTTATGACAGAATACCTTCCAAAAATATAATGAAGACAGTGAAAATTTCACACATGTGAAATTTAAGGGATTTAAGGGATAGATTTTAATTTAAAAATATAGTGATACCCCTTTAATAGAAAACTAATTGTGATGCTTCTAAAAAGTCAAGACATCCAGGTTTACACTGTTCCTGGAGATGATACTGCTGGGACTGATTCAGCCTCAGTTGTTTTGGCAGATTTTCAGTCTGATTAAAAATTCTTATGTGGAAAGAGCATTAGGTGAACATCATGCCCATGGAAGGCAAAAGGAAACTCTAATTTCTGTAATACAAAGCATATGTAAAACAGTTTTCAGTCTAATGATAAATAACTAACCATAGAATTGCTTTTACATAGCTTGAAAGCCTAAAAAGTGCTGGCATACAACTGCAAACTCCATGAGATTTTCTGGCTCCCTTATGTAACTCTACCTTGCACAACAAATAACACAGCCTAATGTGGCAACACAGACACACTACTTTAGGGTGACAGATTGAAACACTGAGCTTGTTACTTTTAAATAATAAAAGCTGTCCATTTTATGGTGGATTATAGCCTTGTTTTAACAGCACAAATGTTCTCCACGTTTATCTGAAGCACACAGTCTGCTCAGATGCACAACAAGGAATTTAAATTAGGGCCTTTAGAATGCCACCCTCAAAGTGGACTCTCAAGTAGGCTTTACCCTTGGAAGCACATGCACTCACATAGTTCATTTGCAGCAATAAATTCCTTTCAGCCAGTCACGCTTCTCCCTTGGCTTCAATGAAGGTTGGATCGCATCCTTAAAGATAATCAGTTACAGAAACTTTAGTCCATAATTTTGAATAATAACAATAAGAAAGAGGGCAGCAGGGATAGCCCTACAGACGCAGCTACTCAGCCAGTCAGAAAGACCCTGTTCCTTCACAAGGAGGAAAAACACATGGACACCTCTTTGATGAATTGTGGGACATTGTTGACATTTCTCACAGGAACAAAATGCAGAGGGCACAGTGACTGCTACACCACAAGAAAATATGAAAATAGTTATTATCTCATCATCAAAGCTTCTAGGTTTTGGCTTCTAATGCTTGTAGTCCTTCAAATGCTTTTTAAAGCACTTTACTCCATTTTCTCTCTGAGGTACCAAATGGCACCTAGAAGAGGTTGACAGTTTTATGAGCCCAAAGATTTTTTCTTGAATTCAGATAAGCTGGGAATTATAACACATTTAAGAACAAAATATAAGAGAACAGCTATCCATTGCAAATGAATATGCATATAAGAACAATGTTTTTCATGTTACAAATTGTATTCCTTGTTTATAACCAACTTTATCAAGGTCAGAGGAAAATACACATTCCTACAGGATACAGACGTTTTCCAGGGACCTACATACTGAAACACATGTGTTTTTTCAGAAAATTTTACTGGGTTCACAAAAAGTTTACAAATCAATGATTTCGGCTGTGGCATTGCTGTTTTTAAAAGGCAGGCTAAATCTGGCATTTTATGATACTGTTTGAACTTTCTCATACTTGCAATAGGTGCTGATGTTGGCACAGGGGAATAAAAACCTTTTTTTTTCCAGTACCAAAGATCTTTTATAACTTTGACACGCACCTTTCCACCACCTCTCAACTTATTTAAGAAATGGCAGTTTGATACAGCCAGTTACGAGGCGAAGAATATTTCATGGAAATAGTTTCCTAACAATTCGTCAAAATGTAGACCTGAACTGAAATTGATAATGGGAAATCCAGCAACCTTTCCCACTGCCATGTAGTACCACTCTCACTATATCCTACTTCCTTAAGTATCATCACTGCCTTATGCCAGATTAAGTGTTTATGAACTTACTGTACCTGTTTGCTCTTTTGAGAAGTACTTTTGGACTTGGTACAGACCAATTACAGCTGTGAATTTTACTTGCTCTAAAAATGCTCCTCATGTATGGCAGCAGAGCAGCACTAGAAGAAGCAACTAAAGAAGCTGTGGAATCTACACCCTTGCAGGTTTTTCAGACTTGGCTAGACAAAGCCTCTGCTGACCTAATGTTGATAATCTTCCTTGGAGCACAAACTGTGACTAGAAACTTAGAGAGTTTCAACCACATTTCCATGACCTGTGATCTGAGGTACTGAAACAAACCTGGTAAGCACTCAATTAGCTAACTCTCTCTGTCCATGTAGACAGAGTCCTGGCATTGCTTCTCAAACCTACTTTATCCTTATAATGCAGACTTTCAAAATACTCTATAGATAGTAGAAGGGAAAATCCTTTGTGAGAGTTATACAAAACTGAGATTTACTTCAAATTACATTGTCTTTTCCTAACACTTGAAGGGCTGGAGGGCAGAAAATTGGAATTTTACTTGGCTTTATATCTCGATAACTTGATTTTAACTGTAACAAATACCTGGTTATCAGATTGGCTCCTTCTTGTGGAAGCCCACCCTAAATGTTGGTTTTAGGAAAAAGACACCACACACATTATTGCAAGAGGCTTGCAGAATATAACTGCAGTGGGGAAATGACTACCCAGGTGCATAAGGAGCACATGGCTATGCAGGAGGCAGTCTAACTCCACACAGACCTTAGAACATGTTGGGAAGTATGAGGGATACATGAAGAAGACAAAGAGAAGGGGTTACTGATGAATAGCATGCATAAGGGCAGACCTGCTGTAATATATGGTATTTACAGAATATACCACTGTAGCAGATACCTTTTCTCTCTGTAATCGAGAAAGTTTTAGGTAATTTCTAATTTAAAATGAAAGTGAAGATTATGGTCATGAGAGATGAAAGTGAAGGTTACTGAAGAGTTCTTAATGTCGAGGTGATTTCCTGAAGGAGTATCTTTTCCAGGCTGCATGGAATCCTGTGCATCTAGAAACTACAGCAGCTGATTTTTTGGCCAATGCACAAGCTTTGCCCAGGTGGCAAGGTTATAATGCATTCCCAAAAAGGCTAGTGGAATTATGCTCATTAACAAATATGAGCTTCTAAGTCTCATCTTAGCCTTAGAGCCCTAAGGCTTCAGCTAACAGCTTAGAGCTCAGGGCTTAGATTTTCATCTAGATCATTTTAATAACGCAGAAATAACTTAAAGCACCTGAGCAGTCCAGTGAGGCCCATGTAAGCAACCACCTAGACATGTGCCTGGACTGACTCACACAAGAGCTAACAACCGAAACTCTGAGTAACTATTGAAATAAGACCCTTAACAGTACTCCTTAACAGTTTTCAAAATATCTCTACACAGCCCCTTTTAAGAGCTTTGTTGAATAAATATCTGACAAAGTTTATTCTAAGCATTTTCTATGCATTCTATTTTTTCACAGTATGCTAAGCAAGATTACTGACACCACATTTGTTTAAAACAAGGTTTTTATCTATGCATTTGCTGAACAAATATTAAATTATACATCTCTCCACTAATACCTTATGGCTGCACAACTGTGAAAAGGTATCAGCCTCAGAGGTTTTAGCCTCCAGATACCCAATCTTCTATTATAATAAACAAGTGGGCAATACCCACTGTACAATTTGTTGATGTCATGTGCAGAAAATTTACATAACACATTTTGCAGCGTCCTTCCAAAAATATTTAGAACAGCTCTTCACAAACACTAGAATAATATTCTTGATTAATATTTCAAAACAGTGACTTTCTTATCAAAATCCACTGTTGAGAAAAAAGAGCTGCCACATTACAGGAGATGATATTATTTCAGCTGATATTGGTTTTTATCTTCTCTAAGTTTAGAATGCTTATACCACCTTTTAAAATACAAATCATACAAACCAGTTGATTGAGACAATACCAATTCCCAGCAGCTCCAAGTCAGTAGCTATAATGTCACTAACTCTCATTTTGACTAAATGGGTTTACATTGTTATACACATAAACTGCTAAGCAGCAAAACGCATATACTGAAATTTGTGGTAAAATCTGCTATGAAGTGACACTGTATTTGAGAAACATATTTTAATTACATAAGAAAACAAAGTATCTGGAGTAGCAGAAAAACCTAACAGAACCAGCTAGTACTTTCACAAAATAAAACCCCCAAAACACGTCAATAAGCCCTGATTATGTGATGGACAGGGCTTTGAGTAACCTGGTCTAGTGGAAGGTTCCCTGTCAATGGCAGGAGGTTGGAACTAGATGATCTCTAAGGTCCCTTTCAATTCAAACCATTCTTTGATTCTATAATTGTAACAGTTCTTAGGACTATATTCCTGGAAATTTTAAGAAATACAGTAAAAACTGCCTGTTAACAAAACACAACAATGTTCTTGTCCAACTAAAAAACTCCTTCAGAAATAAAGAAAGTTGCAAACACTGAAATATGAATGCACTGGTACTCTTTTGTGTAGTGGAATTGATATATTCCATTTCCTCCAGATTGGTGATTTGTTTTACTATTTATTCCACTGCAATCCTCCCTACCTTTCACAGATTAAAAGCCAAGTTTGTCTAATCAGACTGAGCTCTAAGCACTGCTATTAGAGCTACCAGGACAGAACAGTCTTGTACATGTTTTGGTCCACCAGCAAATACCGAGTAAGTTGATCACAGTTTGCAGACGGAGAAAGTATTCCCTTGGCCAGCTGGGTCTCTGCAGTAACACCACTTAACACATTGATATAAGAGAAAGCCACAATTACACTGGCCTGCTGTGACTCACCACAAAAAAGAAAAAAATAAAATAAAACAAAATTTTTTTAAAAAGCCAAAATTACTAAAAAAAAATGTTTTTAAAAGCCACAAAAATTATTTTTTAAAACTCCACACCTTTTCTCATGCAGTTAAATATAGATTGGCACTCTTAATAAAATCCTCTCTATAAAATCCTTTCTTCTGATGTCCTTCCCATCCAAGAAGCAGCATTCATGAACACCACTGTAAGACTTTTTACTGTGAGGTTAACTCCTCTGCAAACTCTTCTGACAGAACTCAGGGTAGTCATGAATTTATGCTGCAGGAGAAGTCTTAATGTTTGGAGATGTTAAGTGTTATATTTTAACTCCAGCTGGTTCTCAAAACTTCAGAGAAAACTCAGATGGCTCTCTTTGACTTTTCTAGGATTTTACATTAAATACACTGAATAAAAATAGAACATTTCCTCTGTTAAAGTCAGAGGGAGGTCTGCTGCTGCCTTCACTGGAATAACACCAAACTATTCTTAAAAATAAGGATAGGTATTATCCAAAATTTAAAAAAACAACAAAACAAAACAAAACAAAACAAAAACAAAAAAACTCCAAAGCAACAACAACAACAAAAAACTCTTTCTTGCCTAATACCATCATCAGCCTTCTCTTTAGGAGACGTGATCTAAATTCGTGATCCTGCTTGTCCAGACTTTATCCCAAAATAGAAGCAGTGCTATTATAAACCTCCGGGAAAACAGATGCCTAAACAAAGAGTTCCTGTATTGATCATCTGTGGGAGTCAATGCATGTAGGTTGCAAAACCCCTTAATAGCAGCAGCATTTCCCAAGAGCAGGAAACCTGGCCTGTGAGCTTCCTACTGCAATACTGGAAACCTCTCCCACTTAGCTCAGGAATTCACATCCTAATATACTGACCTTAGTAATCAAGACTCAGTGTAAGCTGTGCTCTAGCAATACATGTTTGCAGAACCAGACCAAAGTTTATGTATTCAACTTTCCACTTGTTTAACAACTGGGCTTCGCCTGCATGATGAGTCTTTGCCATGTGCTGTACTATCAATGTCAAAGTGAGACAGAAGAGTTCTCCCATTTGATATGAAAAAAACAGTTCTGCTCTGTGAGTAGTCCATTGTGAACAAAATATTAAAATTAATTGCTGCTCACAGTGAATGAGAGTATACAAAAGGACCAATTCACTGTATTTTTGAAAAGAAATAAGAATATTATTCTATGGTTATGGACATGGTTATTAGAATATTAGAATATTAGAATATTAGAAAATTAGAATATTAGAATATTAGAATAGTATTCTATGGTTATCTTTATGGACAACTTATGACAATAATTTTAAAATACTGATACAAGGAGAGAAGTTGCATTTCCTTCTAAAAATAAATACAGCCTAATTTTAAATACAACAGAAGAAATTAATCTTTAAAAAATCAGAGAAATTATGGTGAATGAAAATTAAATAAGTTCACACTACTGTGTCATGCAACACTTGGAGGTTGAAAACCAAAAAGATTGATGATTCCAAACAAATATTTCTTGTTTGCTTTATCTAGAAAGCTGTTATTGTCAAGTGCTGTTTAAATCAGTTGCCCTCATTGCTGAGCTCAAGTGGAACTTCACACTGCTGTAAAAATTTTAAAATTTAAAAATTTTACTCTTGCACAGTTACTGAAATGACTAAAATTAAGCTCATGTAGACGTCGGTAGATATAAGAGGAGATTCACTATATTTCTTCAGACTTCAGACATCTATACCCTCTTAAGATCTGAGTTTGTTTTTTGCGTGGAAAACATCTGATTCTGATAAAGAAACATCTGTGAGGCCTCCTATACACTCCAATGTAGGTAGGTGCTGGGCTGTGTGGATATTTATGCATTTATATACGATGTATTTATGAGCTTTATGCCCCATTATTTGCCTTTTAGTCTTTTTATTAATTAGACAAGTTTATCTCATATTTCTGGCACCTGATCAGAATATTTATATTTCCTCAAATCAAATCAGACACACTTATACAGCTAAACTGTTCACTAGACATGACCCACTTCAGTGTCATCAGCTCACTGTTTTTCCTTGTTTCTGTACAGCTAGAACCAAACAGGAATGACAATGGCAAGATAAAACCTACCTACAGATCCCAGAGAGATACTAATCACATGTGTATTTAGATATGAGTGATGCTTGCTTAAGGAATGAGCTGAGAAGTTAAATTCCTCAATAGGCTCGTTGTCATTTGCCATGCAGAAGAAAATCATTGTGGAGCTCAGAAGGATCGAATGGATTTATCAGAAGCCTATCAGCATTCTGCAGAAACAACATTTGCATGAAGCATGTGACAGAAGCTTCTGTCATTTTTCTCCCATTCCTTTAAAATCGATTTTGCATAAGCATAATTTTTGAATATTCAGGTTATACTAGCTACAAGTCTGGCTTGCATCTGAGGGACAAGGGATATGAACCTGGCAGTTTCAGTCACCACGTCATTGTCGGTCATCACGTCATGTCAATGAGTAGACTGGGATTTTTTTTCCCTAAGGAAGAAGGATTAATCTTCCTGCCTGAGAAGGTTTTGGTTTTTTCTGAACTGAAGGCTCATCCTTAGTCCCAGACCTTGTCATTGCACTATGGAGCAGATGGCCCCATTTGTCTAAGGAATAAATTCTGCCTCACATTTCCAAATTAGTCTACAAATGTGGACATCTGGCTTAATGAGAATAAAACAAAAGAAAAAGCATCCAGTCAGACCAATGACGCATGAGCATAATAGTGCAATAGAAAATGAATAGGCCCATGGGCAGAATTGGTGTTGTGTAAGTTATACTCATCATAAACCTAAAAAAGCAAGGGTATTTATATTTGCTGTCATGATGGAACCCATTATGGCAAAAGACATGCAGCTGAAACAGTAATTGGTCAAACAAACATTTTTGGAATGGACATTTTTTATCATTAAATATTTTTGCAACAACATGGATTTTGTATTTGATTTTGCTCTTGTGCCTTACAGCTCAGCTTTATGGCATACTTGTCTTATGCATTTGTGGTAAGATCTATCTTGAAATACATTGGTTAAAAAATGCTAACAAGCTGCATTGATTTTGCCCAAACAGAATGAAATAGCTGTTACATATGATATCATAAACCTTTTTCCACACATTCACAGACTCGAAAGAACAACCTTTCCCAAGAGAGGCAGTGAAACAGATAGCAATTAAGGTTGGAAAGCATAAATTGAGCCAGAGATTAAAAGCAAAGTTAGCAGAGCAGTATTAAAGTGTGTTAATACAGACAAAGCAGTGCCTTGCAGGGACAGCAGAAATAATTCCACATGAGCCACCTCCAGAGCTGGGAACAGTGTGGTGCTGGTACAGAGCTCTTCAGGCAACAGGTGATCATGGGCATTGGTACCCTAACAACATCCTAGGTGAGATACTCAGATGCAGCTTAAACTACCTCAGCCTGGCTTGTCTTGTGCCATAATTACAGAGGGGTCTTATTGCACAGGGTGAGTTTGGAGCCCACAGTCTGACAAGGCTAGTCACTGAAAATTAGTTGTAGGACAGGGAAGAAGAGGGAGAGCTGCAGACTCCACAAGTGAGAGTTTCCTCCTAAAAGCAGTGTTGAATACCATGGGACATGTCTTCAGCAACTGGCACAGAACCATCAAAATCTCAGAGCTCTGCAAAATACCTGTGGTTGGGACATGGTCACACAATTAAATCCAGTGCTGAGCAGTTACTTCTGAATGTGTTTACTTGTGCATTATGCACTGGGCTCTCCTTTCCTAATTACAGTAACCACCTGTATACCTGCGAAGATGTGTTGTATGTGTTCCTTCAGCATTAATGTCCCCTTTCAGAAAACATTGTCCTAAGACGAGAAATAAATTTAGACATTCAAAATTCACAGATGTTCAGACTGGTGAAAAGTGGGAGAATTTTATCTTTGAAACGATATCTATACATATTTAGTAAGAGCTGATAGGTGATAAAAATAAATTACACAGTTAACAAGACTAGCAGGATATGTTTAGAAATAGGAGGGGAGACTTATGCAAACAAAACCAAGGATGATAAAACTGCCAGGTAGAATAATTCACTGATTCTCAGACAGCCACACCATCTGACTATGCAAGAAGCAAAACAGATGGTAAATGTTAATACAGACGGGTTTATAAGCAGCTTATCATAATGAACAAATATGTACTGTGCAGCATGCACAAAGGACATTCAACCTATATTGTCCATCCTATAATAGGAATACTCTGGGTGTAATATAATTCTTAGACATTTCATATCCAAATTGTGTGAGCAGAGACATATGCATGTCAGTTGCAGTTGAAATGCAGGAAGTCAGAGGTTACCAGGTCAAGTTTATGCATATTCTACAAGCCCATGGAACAGAGGGCAGAAACCACAGTACAGACTTCCCAAAAATATCTACATAGTTTACAAATGAAAAGATAAATGTGCTCATACTGTCCTAATGGAAATCCTCCAATGGTACTATCAAAAATCTTGAAGTATTTAGACTGCATTTAAAAGACTTATTATACCTTATGTACAAACACTATCTGGTTTGGGAATAGATAGAACACTACCTGGGGTAGGAAACTGCAATGTGCTAGCTGGTAATTTGAGGTTTACATAGCTTTCCAAACATACATTGCATTGCAAGCCTAGCCCCACAGTTATGTGGTTATCAGCAACAGAACTACTTTATTCTGGTTGGGCATGTTGGTGTGAATTGCTCTCATACCTACGATTTCAACACAGATACTTCCTCCTCACCCTCCCCACAAGAAAGCCTGAAAATCAATTGGTGAAGCTTCAGAGCCCAGGCTCATTAACACCTGACAATCCTAAAATCCTTGTCAATATCCAAATGACAGCAAAATACTAATTCTGTAAGTAAATATTTAAGAAAAACTTCATATGAGTCATTAGAAAAAGCTTTTACACAGGCTGAGCATCTGGCATGGTACAGACTGAAATCTGAAGAAAATAAATAGAAACGAACAACACATTAGTAAATGGAAGGTGGGACATCCAATCTTCCATACTAAAATGAGTAATTCAAGAAAGGCAACTGGCAATGCAACAACAAAATCTGCAGATGACACAACCTTGTTGTAGATAATCAAGATTGAATGCTGTGAGATTATCAGAGGATCTTTAAAAAGCTAGGCAAATGGAGAGCAACAAATAAAAGTCAGGACTGTGCCATTCAAAGCAAAGATGGCCTAATCTGAATATTTTTTACTTCTCAATTAACTGTCAATCACTGATGATCATTAGTTAAGAATATGTTTAATAATGTCCCAAAAGGCAATTATTCAGCAAGAATGTTCAAAGAAATATTTAAAAAATCCTTTCAGGAAGCAGCATTACACATGCACCTACAAGACACTGTTCAGTTCTATTTACCTTATTTCTAAGAAAAGCACATAAACAAATAAACAAAAAAAAATTAAAATAAACTGTGGGAGAAACAGAAAAATAAAAGATTCAGCAAAGCTACATGTAGCTTATCCTTCTTGAGAGAGCCAACTGACAGCTTTGGCCAGGCAACAGCTGGTTTTCATCTACAGAACTCAGAACACCTTCAGTCAGATTAACAGTGTACACAGTGGTCCATCATTAGGATCAGAGCTGTGTTTGTTCTTTGCCTCATTTATTTTTTCCTGTGGACTCCATTCTACAAAACACCAGTCTACAAACTCTGCCTCTTTGCTTTACCTCTTTCCTCTGCTGTCAAAATACAAGACACTTCAGAGACAGCAGAGTACTCATATTTTCAGAGTGCCCAACTGAATGTTAGGATAAAGAATATTTTATCTTGTTTGATTCACATAAATACAGTGACTTTCCAAAGGTTCCTCAAATTCTGACTTTTGTTTAAAGTCACAAGGCCTAAAATACATTACACCCTAATCCTCTTCTATCTGATCCATGCATAAAAACAGCATTCTCCACCACAATCTGCCAACCTCTCTTCAAAGGCAAACTGAATTGTGTGGAATCTATAAAGATATTGTTATATTTACCACATATTTCCTGCATTACTATTAAAAAAAAAAAAAAAAACAGGTGTCAAAACTATCATCTAGTTATTTACAAAAACGCTGAAAAAGTTTAAACAAATCAGTTACACCAAGAAGGCACAGCCTTCTCATTCCCTCCCAAGAATCATCCCACTAATGCAACGAAAACAGTATTTTACATTTTCATACTCTCATCCTTGAAAGTTCCTTTTAAAAAACCAAGATATTTAGCTCAGGTATCTCATCGCCATTTTAACATTGTGTGGAATGATACTGCAGCAGTACTACAGTGAATATATCAGCTGGGATGCTCAAAAAAAGCATAATATAAAATGCCAGATAAAATAAACAAAGCTAAACTTGCTGAAGCTATTCATGCTACCTCTCCCAGCGAACATATTCTTCAGTCCTGATAGCAAAGTCTCAGGAGACAAATTGAGATTCAGAGATGCCAGCTGATGACAGATACCTGGGAACATCAGTGGAACCTTCTCCTGGAAGCATCCGTGGAACAAACTGCAGATTGGGACTTTCCTTCTCTTTGACAGTCTCAATGTTTTTGCTTCCCAGTGCTTGAACTGCCTTCCTGAGAAAAGCTTTACCTTCTTTGGGTCTGCTCAGCTTTGGAAGAGTGTCAGCTGTGTCCAGTCTGTAGAACTGCACTGCACAGAAGTTGTGCTCGATCTGGAAAGGACTCAGCATAGAACAATAATAATTAGAAACGTAGAGCTCGTGAACTCTGAAAAAAAAGTTGAGAATGATTACCCAAAGGAAGAAAAGATTGAAGGTGACATCTAAAAGCAGACTACAGATACGTGATAACACAAAAAAATGAGGGAATAATCTGTCGCCTGTGTCTTGGATGGACAAGCAAGGAAGCCATTACTTTAAATTTCTGGAGCAGCAATTAGGAAAGCAACAGGAAAGCCTGGAAATGTTCAGGAAAATTTTGTAAGAGTAAGGACAGGTTAAAATCTGAGACAAATGGCTTGAGAGGCATCATCAGAGAACTTAAGAAAGTAGTGAAACAAAATGAATGACACATTTTGAACCATGCTTCTCCCTGTCTCCAATGACATTCACTTACTCAGCTACTAAACTGCAAGAACACAAGACCCCTGTTCCTTGCACCATGGAAAAACATGACAGACGGGTGAAAATTAGAGAAGTTGATTTATGCAGCAGCACTCTGAGAAGCCAGGTGCTCATGTGTTACAAATCATCATGCACAGAACATGAGTTGGTGCATACCTTAATAAAACATCCTAAAAAAATCAGATTTCAAAAATAGTCCCTCTCAAAATGTAAGTAGAGTCTGTTAAAAATGTGAGCTGTGAAATTGGCTAATACACAGGGGAAAAAAAGCAGCAATGGTGAATGCTCAGTTTGCTTTACTGAAAAAGTAAGTTGACCAGTATAAAATCAAGGGGTTTGTTTCTTTTCATGTATAACTGAAACAAAACTGGAACGAAGGCTGAGTAGTAAGCAAGGAAAACTGCAGGTGCTTCAAAGTTATTTAGGGTGGTCAAGTCCAGACAGGACTGTGAGAAATTTACAAGAGAAACTAAAATAATCGCCAAAGTGGCAAATGAAAGTCAGTGTTAGTACATACAAAATAACCCACATTGGACAGAAGAAAAAAGGAAGAGTGTACTTTCATCATCCTAAATTAACTGTATGAACTTTTCAAAATAGTCTGGTATCACTGTAGAAAACTCATTAAGGACCTCAGCTCAATGCTGAGCTGTGGTAAAAAAAGCAGACATGATGTTTTGAAGGATAAGACATAGGATGGTGAATAATGCAGTAAGTATTGTAATGCCATGATATAAATCAGTGGTGGAGTCTCACCTGGAATGCTGTACGTGCTTCTGATTACCCAGTCTCAAAAAGGATACTGCAGAACTAGGCAAGGTTCTGAGAAAAGCAGTGTAAATGATCAAAGGGCTGGAGACCTCACATACAATAATCAGAAAGGATAAAAAAAATTATCTTTTGAAAGGACCAGGCCAACTATGACAAATGTGCACTGTGATGAAGTATGGAGAAAGCAAATAAAGTTTCTCCTTATCCCTGACATATGACACAAGAACAAGGTCATTAATTGACAAGAAAACATTAGAAACTTAAACACAAACAGGAGACACTTCACATCTAACACGTAATTAATATGTATGAAGCATAAACATAATGCCAAGTACTTATATTCTGCCCTTTTTTCTATACATTTCAAAGCAATTAAACGAAAAATTTAAGAACTATCAGTGTTAAAAACAATTTGGATGGAACAGTAAACCAGTTATGATTAAGCAGTAAGCCAAACCTAGGAAGGAGATTACCCTTCGTTTTAGAAGCAATTTCTCACACTTCCTCTGCTAACTGGTAATGGACAGAGTTGACTGCAACTTGCTGAAATAAACCAACAACAAAACTGTTTTTACTCTGGTCCTTTCCCTACATCTGTGAGAGAAAAAGAGTGATGGGCACTGTACATCAGTGATGGAGATGGTTAAGACAGAAGCTGTTAGGAAATGGAAATAAACAATGAAAAGCAGTTTAAAAGTGGTTGTCAAAATCCACCATCAAAGCTGAATTTGAGAAGGCCAGGAATGAATGCTTAGATGATTATGTGAATATACAACTGGCAGATGTCAAGCTTAGGTAAAGAAGACAAATTGTTGTAGTGTCAACTAACCTATTTAAAAGTAAAAACATAATAAATTATGCTTTCTTTAAAATAGAGCTTCTATGCGTGAAAGCAAAGGTGTGCTGGCATAGGCCTCAGAAGAAGCATACTTAAGTTTTAAAGCTGAGTTGACATTCTAAAAACAGATGGGAAAATGAAAACTCAGTCCAAAAAGTGACTCAAAGAGTGACTATAGTTTGAGGCTCCACAAAGGCACTTAGTAAACTAACTTGTATTTCAAAGCATGTGCCTGAGTGACTAAAAATTTTAGCACAGCTTTCAGAGGCACTAACAGGAGGTACACTTTCAGGGCTCACTGATATTCAAAATAAATTGCTAATTGCTTGTGATTTGCAAATCTTCTCTTTCTAGAACTAAGGTTTTTTGTTTTCTTTATATGTGTATTTTTGTTTGTTTATATATCCATATTTTCATATATAAATATATATAAGCAAAATAAAAGTGGCCAGGACCATTTTCGGATATGAGGCCACCTGGCAATGAGCTCAACAGATCTCTACTACTGAAGTGCCTGTGTCTGCAAAACAGAGAGGGCACAACATGGAATTAAATGTTAGACAGAGCCCACTCCCCACCCTTACCCAGGAGCTGCCTGGAAGAGGGGCAGCTGGCCTGGGCCAGGGCACAGGTGGTGGCTCTGGTGGCACAGCAGCAGAGAAGACCCAGTTCTAATGCCATCAGATGTCCTGGTACTGCTTTCTGGCATAAAGCAGCTGATGGAACCCTGCCCCTGACTACCAGTCTATAAGCTATTTTATTTTTAAATTATGGAGGTATTTTCTTCATTGCAGTGGGGGGAACATCAAATAAAACAGAATTAATTATAGTTATTTTTCCTTACTTCATTGCTATTTTTCATTACGTAAGTCCCAAGCAGATAGCTAGTTTTCTCTCTTGCAGGAAACTTTCTCCTTCCCCCCCAGTACGCTTAGTTCACACAAAATGAAAGGCATGTGATACTCAGGTAATGTCAGAGCAGGCATATGGCAACAACACAAAAGCCATATATGGCCAAGGAGGCCGACTGCTGCCTTCTACTGCGCAAGGACTTATGACAACATCACGCTGAAGGGTTTGCATGACTAAAATTAGGCAAAACATATTCTCCATGAAAGAAAGGCAAGGCAGTCTATAAGCAGTAGCCAGAGGCAGCTTCAGACGTGTCAATTCAGCTGTGTAAAGAATGTGCCAGTCTCACTCTTGGAACAGTTTCCACACTTAATATACAGAACGAGTCATTAAAAATGAGGGGGAGTAACATGAAAGGGTGAGGCATATGGCACACAGTGTGCTACCACAGCATACCATATATTCAAGATAATAGCGTGCATTAGAAAATCCATTTGCACTTTCACTGATGACAAGTACAGCTACTGCCAATTAACTTCTCTCTCCACCTCAATTTCTGTTTCAAGGTAAATTCCTGACCTTAATGAATCAACAGCAAATTTGCTATAAAGGTTAGTTGGAACAACACTTACTTGTTTGGGATTGTGCAAGTGTTTATATTATTCTAATTCAAACATACATACTTATCACATATTTTAAAACATATTATTTGCTTCACTTCTCCATGTTACTTTCCTCTGTTTTTCTTTACTATTTGGTGTAGCAAAGGCTGAAAAACATTAAACTGCCCACACTACCATCATATTAAAAAAGATGGGTGGCTATCTAGGAGGCAGAGCTCCCGTCTGTCTTATTTCTAGTTCCAATCTTCCTTTGAGTTTTGTATGAGTGTGCCTCCTGTAAAAGTGGACACAGCGAGGCAAAAGCAATATTAGTCAACTCAGATCCTGGAGATCTGTGTGGCCTGAGTTCAACACTCACACCATTTTACATTTGCCCAGCAAATTGGCAATCACATTCTGATGGCTCAGGTATGGTCCTGATCCACAAACATCAATGCAAACCGTGAAATTCTCTTTTAAGGAGATTCAACCCTGGATTACAAGTGAGGTTTCAGTGCCTCCTTGAAAAGAAAACACCAAATATTGTTCATTCTCACGTGGTAACATTGGTAGCATAAAGGATTTAAACAGACCCATTCCACAACTATATGAAAATTATAATATCACATACCAGACTGTTTAGTTTGCTCTTCTGCACAGATGGTGAATGATTAATATTGATAGTCAGGAGCTATCCACACTATTTAAAATATTCCAATGCAACTATAGATCACTTTGGTCCATTGGACAAGTGAGGAGGTCTGAGCTGATCTAGGAAAAGGAAAAAGATCATGCAGGAATCATGCAGTTTTGAGGCTGTTGGAATGAATATAGTGCTGTGCATGTAAAGGCTCTGCATAAACACACAGCTGCTGAAGCGACTCTGATGAAACTGATGATACACCCACAGCACTCCTGACACTGACAGCTGAGCACAACACCAAGCCTCACCCAATAAATTTTAACTTCACTTTCCTATAACTCTTAACGAGGGGCAGTTTAATTTTGCCAGAAATTAATGTTTAAATACTCCGTCTGAACAAACTATAACCTACCTGCAAAGCCCATCTGTACAACCCTTCCAGAGACCCAACAGTCCCCTTGACTACAACGGTACTGCCCACTGATTGCAGTGGCTCTCTGTGGGGAATAATGCTGTGACACAGGCTGGCCTGCATTTTTTATTACATTTAACCATAAATCTTACTCATAGAAGTACAACTGCATGAGCTTTAATTTCATAAGCAGAGAATTTAAGTGCTTGTTTTATTGCAGTTAGTGTCTAAAAGGCCACAGGAAATCTACTCACTCCAGGATGACTACACATCTTCATTTTGTAAGAGAGATTTTTAATTCATTTCCTGTATGAGATTCTGCTATTTGGGGTAAATTAGTTGCTGATATTTAAAAGCAATCCCTTTTCTATATAAAAAATCCACAGGTCTTTAACATTTGCAGGTCTTAGGTACATTCTCTAAGCAACAGGGAATTTTCTTCTTACATCATGATATAGACTTGCACAGACATAAAAATATTTAATCCACCTTTCTGTCAGTCATTAATTAAAAAACAAAAATCTTTCGAGGTTATTTTATTCTTTCCAACTAATGACGATGAAAAAAACCTCTATTCTACAAATTAATTAGTCCGGTGCCTCTGTACTTTGTCTTTTATTTCCAGGATCACAATTCCTTCAGTGAATGATTAAATTCAGCTACATATGTAGGAAGACTGATGCAAAGACTTTGTGCTAAGAGTGAGGGGTCCAGAGGGAAGATCCAAGGCTACAGTACAACTCCTAAAATGTAAAATTATAGAAACTGTATGATCTAACATTCAGTGTATAAAGGAAGGTGGAGAAAGGGTGCAAAGAAGTCAGATATATTTCTAGTGCTTCAAACTAGTAGTACCATTGGTACTAATGTCAAGACAATAAATAACTCAAGTTGCTTCAAGGATGCAAACACCAGCTGTGTTTGTTGAATCATTTGGTTTTTTTCACAAGAAACATTTTCTATAAAAGGAAATTTGAACAAATATCAAGCTTGAGTCAAGTGCCAAGATTGTATACCTGATGACTGTACAGGCTTTGTCAACCTTCTTTTCATTGGAGTTGTCCAAATGAAACACCAATGAGGCAGTGCTAACAAATAGCAGTTGTCCAAATAAGTGGGACTATCAAAACACATTTATATTGTTTGACTTAAACCAACTCCTCCTTTATTGAATTCATCTAACTTTTTTAGTATGGCTAACACATATCTGTAGTCCAAGCCATCAAAAGAGGAAAAATTAAAGCAATAGAGTTGTCAACTGATTTGATTCTCAAATAATACCACGTTGTTCCAAAATATTACCTTAAAAATGAAAAATCAGGCCTCCTAGATACAAATATGTTCAATGATTTGTACACTTTTGTACCTCTAAGATCACTAGTAATGTAAGCAGTGATGACAAAGTAATGACGAATGGGATTTTCCCAGTATAGGAGATCAGTGATCAATACCCTAATCCTAACTCAGCCCATCAAAGGCAATCAAGGAAATTATCCACACAACTTAATGTCAATAGTTTATATCTAATACAACAACAAAAATAGTTTCTTCTATGCAGTATTTTCCATACTTATCATGTGCTAGAATGATTTACAAACAAGAGAAGTACATATCAGGACTCTGGCCATACAGCTTGAAGAGGATGAAATCTATCTCTGGAATGTTCAGGTCCAGAGCCGTATTAAACTGTTATCTTTATGTTGCACTTAAGCTTTGGTGTCAATCCTTAGTAAAATTCATCCTGAAGAAGAACTTTACGATGATTTTGTTCTAAGTCAGAATTCTCTTTCAAGAGGCTGCTGATGTTCAAATTCTTAGTCCTGCTGCAGTTAACAGCTGTAGCTGCTGTTTACTTCAGTAAAACCAGGCTTTTAAGCAATTATTTGTAAATGTACTTCTACCTGTCATCAGACATGGAAAGGTAACACAGGCAGAAGCTGCTAACACATCACAGATAATCAAAATAAAAGTTTCAAAAGATAAGATTTTGAAAATGAAGCTTTAGTTTCATAGACATACTGCGAGAAAATATCACCTTAGGTGTCTATGGTTTTGCATCTTGAGATGAAAATGTTAGTTGTGGAACAACTATCTTTACAGTGACCACACATACAAATGAAAGGCACAAGCAGTGATATGCTCTGGAATTGAATGAATTTGCCTTCTTAAAAAGCATAGAAAAAAGCAGACAGATCTTCTGATTTCAAAGAAACAGCTGAGAAAATTCCATCTTTCTTCCACAGAACAGTCCCGCACATTTAATTATATTTGAAACAATGCCATTTTTCATGCATGAAATAATTCAGCCTAAATGACAATGGCAAGCTGATCCAAAGAATTTGCACCAGTTGATATTGAACAAGATGAACAGAATTCAGATCTTGTAGGCAGGTTGCTGAACACGTGATTTTCGCAGACCAGTGTAAGTTTACAAATGATTTGGACAAGAAAGGTTTGAATCAGCATTATCACATACAGGACAGACATTAAGAATGCTCTCTTTTGATTCTGACATAATGTTTTGTTGAGTTGTGTTTAACAACAGAGGACACTGGCAACAAAAATGAAGAACAAATCATCCCTTTGTGCTTTGGCATAGTCCTCACAGTATTGTATCACTACAACTATTTTAACCTCATAGACACATTTTCCATTATTTCATTTTATTACCCAGTGCTTCAGTGAAGTCTCTTTGTTCCTTAATACCAGGAAAATTGGAAGCTCTGTAGTAGCTGTGTTCAGGTCAAAAGCATGCTTCTGTAAGCCTCTTTTTTTCCTTTATTTTGTTTCTCCAGAATGAGTGGTTCAAAACAAGAGCCAAAGCACACAAAGAAAGTTTACTTCCATGGTAAAAAAACATCCAGACAGAGGACATGTCCATACAAAAATTCCCTAGTATTTTCCTCTTCTATTCCTTGGAACAGGTTTGAAAGCTAAAGTTGAAGTACAGTTCCAGATTATGATTAATGAGTAATGTCTTTATAATTCTTACAGTATAAAAAAACCCTTGGGGTTTATTGAAAGTGAACACTGTAAGAGAATTCTGTTTTATTTACAGTGACTGAAGCACTGTCACCTTCCCACAATGATTAAGAAAGTATTTTTTCCATTGAAAAAAAATTTTCACAAAGCATTCTTCGAAAAACACAGTGAAATTAACAAACCCACAGCTTTTCCTTCTATTTTCTTCACATGTTTTGCAGACTTCTGAAATTTGCTAGGGAAAAGTTGAAAGAAAAATACTTACCTGGAAATTAAACCAAAATCAGTGGGCAAACAACAAAATGAAAAATAAAGAGACTGAAGGAAAAAAAGGAGACAGATTTCTGAACTATTTACTAATTAAACCCAAAGATAGTAATGCTGAAGGCACTGGATTCAACATTAATAACTTAAAGACCATGAACTCACTCCAGATTTTGACACCAATTTTCTAGTTGTTCATTTCATGGTGTTATTCACATGAGCAGCAGTTTCCAAAATCAAAGCCATCCTTCGTATTTTCACTGGAAGGAAACCTAAATCACAATAAAATTATTTTTCTGTGCATCATGATTTTTTAAAAGATAAGTCGAACTAAATAATATTAAAAATTAATTTAATAGATTTCTATAATTATAGTGCAAGATTAGAAAATGTCACAGAAATAGATTTTTAAATTAATGCTGTTTTCTTAAAGGTACCTGCCCATATCTCAGCACAAGTATTCTCTCACATGATACAATGCTCTGAAACACAGACTTTGGGAACAGGATTGATCACACTTGTTTTTATCATTTAAGATAAAGAATACTGTTTCAGTAAGGTAACAAGATTCTTTCTGTGGTCAGATGAGATGGACTGCCACCCTCAGAGGACAATTCAGCATGGTCTCAGGGGATGTTTCTGTGGCACCTGACAAACTCCTGAACTCAGGCAGCTGCTGAAAGGAATAACCCCATCCTCCCTCAGCTGCACATTCCTACAGGCCTTTGTATGCTCGCATTCAATGAGATCAAGATACAGATTAAGGTGAAAATTAACCTCCAAATTGAGGTGAAAGCACTCCAGGCAACAATCTTTCAGAAACATAAACCCCAATGTGAGTCAACAAACACCTACAGGAAAGAAAATCGTCAAGTGTAGAGCAGCAGCCTGCACTCAATTTAATCTAAAATGTGACAAAACTGCATCTTAAAATAGGAAGAAGTTCCACACTTTTCCTTATAGAAGAAACATAGATAACACTGTAAGATTACTGAAGTCATATTAAATCTGTTTATTTATCTCAAATTTCTCTACTTTACATGGGCATGGTTATGAGATTTTTTTCCCATGGTGCTTGTGGAAAAAAAATTTTACACACCATTAAATTATTTGCACAACACTTCTTTCCAATGAAGATGCAAACGTCAAAGCAAGCCTCTAAATGTGAGTTTGCTTCTGTCCTTGCCTTTATTGCATTACTGCAGCCAGCTAGGTTCATCTTTAAACTTCCATAAACTGAAGTCATAAACTTCTTCATGTGCCAATGAATTCCACCTCAGAAAGTCTTTGAGTAACAATTTAAGAAAACTTTAGATTGCTTCTGCAGAATTGATGGTTATGGGACCTGAGAGCTGCACACAAAAAGCACTTAATGAACATGCATAGAATTTCTAAATCCGTGCTGCACTGTTCCATGAATTTCCTTTTTGTTAAAACTTGTGTCACTAGTATTACCTCATAAAGTTAAGAACCCTGAAAGCTGATGCCACAGTGTTTCTAAGCACAATGAGACAGTCTCAATGAATTATTTTTAGGAAATAACTCTATATCTTTAGAATAAATAAAACTATTATATATCCGAAAGCATAGAAAGTAATCTGATACATATATTTTTGCAATTCCTGTGTTAAAACTTTTGAGATTTGATATTCCAGTTCTTCTGAGATTGGATATATTTCAGATTAAAGAGAAGACTGATTTTTTAGTTATGAGGACACATAAACGTACATAGAATAAAACTTTATGTTAGAGTTTTCAATTTCCATTGAAATTACGATTTTGGTAAGAATTCCCAGGCTGCCTATGAGGCTTGAGAAGACAGCATCAAATCTTTCAGATTTCCTATAAATCATCACTTTCACTTGGTGCAAGTCCCATTTTGAAACTGATTGCCACAAGTCAGTCTAGCAACACAAAGACCAAATTCCTTCTCTGTCCTAGAGCTCCCAAACTGATGACCATGAGACCATAAGTGTCCCAAGTCTGACGCTGGCACAAGGTTCTTGATACCCTGAATAAGAGCACTTCAGCCCTGGCCCTCTAGCCTCACTGTTCTCCAGCCCAGCAAATCTTTATCTGCCAGCAAATGAGGTACTGGTAATACCTCTTCAAAAATGTGTCTAAAACCTATTTTTATCTCTGGGTCTCAGTATTGCTGTTTTAGACAGTGTGCTTTTTACCACTTGAATTAGCTTCAATTAGCCACATGCTCACAACAATACAGTCCCTGAAACCACCAGCACACTCCCACAGTAACACCATCCCTGGAGCCTCTGATGTCCCTGTTCTCTGTCCCTCCCACTGACACATGTTCACTATTACGCAGTCAGAACGACAATCCCAACCTCAAGTCAATTTGTTCACTTTCACTTCTGTTCCAGGATGTTGACCAGTCCTGATTACAGGCAGGTGGCATACTTAATTTGCTAACTATACTGCATTTTAAAATAAATATTTCAACCAAGAACATGATTGCTGAGTGTTTAGAACTATAAATTCTCCAATTCTGCTGGGAGAATGTGTCTCCTTATTTTAATGACAGAAAATAATTCACAGCAAAAAGAATCTTATAACTTTTTTTTTTTCATCTGTTCAAATCTCATTTGGGAAGGATTAACTGTGTAAAAAATCAACAACAGTTTTGTTCTTTAAACAAAAGGCATTATATGCAATATATACATAGAAAATATGTACATTATGAAGTACTACTGCAATAGGACCACATCTTAATTTGCAAATTTGGAAATGGATAAAACAAACAAAAACACTGGGCATTTTTCCTGGTTTACAGTGTACAGAGAATGCAAATACACATCATCAGGGATACAAGAGACATGAGGCAACACCAGGAGTCAGCGTTCAGAGAAGTCATACTATGATTGTTACTGGTATGGTGGCAGAAAGAGAAAAAAAAAAAGAAGAAAATGAAAAAAGTAGGAGAAAAGTCATTACTCAGAAGAAAAAGTACAGAGAAACTCATGGGAGAACCTTATAACTATGAAGGAAATGGTAGTCTTCTGACTCAAGAGAGAAAGAGGGAAATGCTGGACATGCCAGGGAAACATTCTTGAAAAGCAAAACTAAGGCTACCTAACAGAGGAGATATTACAAAATGTGTCTTTCTTTCACTGCAACATTGAAAGACCATACTGAAACCAAGCAATGAATTTCCTCTCAGATATTCCTCTCAGTGTTAATCCTGAGCTAAATATCAAAAAGTATCTTCATTGTCCCCTACAGTACAGACCTGTAAAGACCTGCACAGGGTCATTATTTGGATGAAAATCTCCATATTGGTGTTTTACTTGCAATCTAATCTCTATGAAGACAAGTATCTGCCTTTCAGTCATCTAAAACTGAAAAGCTTATCAGTGGAATGCAGGTTTTAGCAGGTCATCAAGCAAATTTTTTGTTAATTCTTCTTAAACAGCAAGTTTATTTTTAGCAAAAAGACAGCATCCATCCACCATGGCAAAGGCTCAGAAAAAAATTTCAAGATTAAATAGCAAGTTGAAAAGCAGAGAGAAATGTAAGGGTATGCACCCCTACTGAGAAGACAAGTTCTACTGAGGTCTGAGCTCCCTTTTTAAAAACTGTCAGCAGCATTTCTCAGCATACTTTTTATACATAAATCATTAAGGCTTAAAACTAGCAAAAATATTAAACACCTCAGTAGCCCTCCATTCCCGAGGTTGTTATCTCCACAAGTAATCTGCTGAGCCTATTATTTCTACTGGAAACAGAGCTGCTCGGTTGTTCATTTCCCTAAACTGTTCATCTGCTGTCAGGCTAAATCTCTTGTGCAATATTTGAGCCTTCCAGTTACTGTAACAGCAATTTTAGCTTTCAGAAGGCTTCCCCTTCCTCTTAAAGAATGAAATTTGTTTTGCAATTCAGTTCGTTTTATTTATAAATATTTAATTTTCATTTGCCTCCCTAAAATTTGTTCTGAGTGGATAGTAACATGAATTTATTATGAAGTGTATTTATCTTTCTGTATCTCATTAGTGCTTAAGAGTTCTGTTGACTCTAAGGATTCTTCTAAACAAATTCTGGAGGCCAAATTAAAGTGCATGGAGGAAATGAAATGTAAATTTAGGATGTAATTCTTCTTTTATGCCCCTCTGCAGTCTTCCTCAAAACCATATGCCCCCCAGGAGTTCAGAAATGGCCTTAAGTTTGGTGATCTGAAAACAGCAGACATGGCCCAGATTAGTTTTAACCCTCTGCTCCATATACAAATTGCACCATTTCCAGGAGTAACTGAAAATGACAGATCTAGGGGTTCTAAACATGCACACAACATAAGAAAAAGGGTTTTAAAAAGTCAGTTTTTAAAATGAAATTAAAAACTCTGAGTGAAGGCTTGTAGCTGTCACACAGTGTTACTTTATACTAGTTGTTATCCAATACTACTTTTCACCATGTCTGCATACTGTTCTTGTTTCTCCAAGGCAATGAACAAATAAGTTCAAATCAAATGAGGCTGCTTGGAAAAAAAAAAAAAGCAGACAAATGTGAAGAATGAAGTGAAAAAGACACAAAGAGTGTTGAGATCAAAAAAAAAGAACAAAAATGTGAGTAAAAAATAGCTGACAAAAGAAAATAATGTCCATTTGTGCATCTCATCATGACAATGGTAATATTTTCAATGATAATATTTTCAACATACCTTCAGTTCAACCAGTCAGCAAATATTCTGATAACATAAATATCCTGAAAGTACGAGCCAGGAACAGCACAGCATTATTTAAATCTGTTCTGACTTAGGAATATCACTATAATTTCATAGAAACAAAGTCACATTAAATGGGATTTAATTTGTCATTTTAAAACCTTTATGATGCAACTTTCTTGGCTGGATATCAAAAGCTCTTTTCACTACTTCCCTGCTACGGGGAAATTAGAAAGACATTACTAATTGGGCAATTCCAAGCATATCTGCATACTTTTCCCCCTTAGACCAGCATCATAACAGCTTTATTGGTAAGTTCACAAGGAGAATCAGGTTTTATCATTAACACTAAATTATTTGGGAGATGAAGAATAAAAAAGTGTAGAAGCAGCTAATTTAGATTTGAATTATAATGCCAGAAAATATTGCAAGGCTAAACACTTTGAGTACAGTAACTGATTTCATCCATATGAATGAAAACCATACTTGCACTTAGTTGGCTTAAAGTAGGGCACAGATAAAAAGAATTAAATTAACAGAGCAAACATTTAATAAAAGTATTAAAAGAGAACGTGCTTCTTACTCTGTCTCTGTAAAGATAAAAGATATAGATACTTTATGTTGGGGTTGAATGAAAATGCATTGTTCTTTTCAATCAGAGGGTAAGCATTTATTCAAAATTACCTCTACTGGTGCTCTCAAAATGTCATGATGATCCATTTCCCTTAAAATGGAATGATACTAATATTTGTGTGTCTTTCACATAAAACAAATACTATTTTTAAAAGTTCACATTGGTCTACTAAAATGGATACTGCAATTCTCTGTATCACTAAAATGCTCATTAATCTGCCACGCTGTTAAGACAGTTCAGACAGCTAAACGGGTTTCTGGTTACTATTAAAAAGCACTTGATATCAGGTTTGTAAGAGCTTAGGTATTGCTCTAATGCGTTCTCTTCTCATTCCCAGACAAAACACAATGCTCAGAACTTCCAGTAAGGTCCTGCAAGAACAGACACTTTTTGAAAGTACTCAAATTTTTCAAAATATTGACTGCAGCTGCCTCTGGCATTTAAACTTTCTGAATAGGAACTGCTCCAAAAATTGATGTCTACAACATCATCTTTTGTATTAGAAATTTCAAGATATTTTGTTACAGAAATTTCTGTAGTGTTCTAATATGTGGCAATCTCTTAGCTACTGGAAGAGTCTTACAAGCAAACTATATTAGCAAAGCCTTTTGACAGTGAAAACAAACTACCATAAGCAATTTACCTTTCTTGACTGGGTTCTGCTGAAAAGATTTTGTTTTCAGTAAAATGCTAACTTCAACATCCATGACAACCTTGAAAACAGAAGACACTATTCTATGCTTAGTACTTGATAAGTAAAAGTATATCAGACTACATCTTGAAAATACAATTATTATCCCAGTTCCTTCTGAACCAGTAATGAAACTGAGGGGGGAAAAAAGGCCTTATTTTCTTGATGGTCATACTTACTAAGGAAATAGAACAAAGTCCTATAAACTGCATAGTCCCCAAACAATGGAAGGGATTAAATCACTAATAAAAATATTATTAGTACAGACAATGTCTACTATTTATATCATTATATATTTTTATAAGATTCTGGACGAGCCATTAATCTCTCAAAAGGTGATTACCAATGACTATCCAGTAAAATAATCATCAAAAACTAGGATAGTAATTCAGATAAAATGCATTGATTAGTTCCTGTAAGGAAAAAAGTGAGCAGAAAGAGCATTGATACCATCATTGCCATACATTAGTCAAATTGGTTAATATGGTATCCAAAGCAATCCAATAAGGAAGTGGTGAAGGCTAAAAACAACCTGCAAGAACCACTGGTAAGACAAACACCTTTGACACATGGCAGGGTGTATTTGAAGAGTAATTTTAGACATGGAATCTAGCAAAAAGGAACCAAAAGATTCTTGACAGAAAAAATGGAAATGGAAAACTGTGAAAGCAAGAGACACCAGGAGGGGGTTTGAGAGATACATACAACACAAAAAGGAGCAAAGCAGTGATAGCAGCACAAGATACTGCATGAGACTGTAAAAATACCTTGCATTTTCAGCATGCATTGACATTTATGGTTAGATATGTATAAGTACACTAGAGGTAGGATTTAGATGCTTAATTTGGTGCTTAAGTTCCAAAATTAGATACTCAGCATCATCCCTGTTAGTTAAACCTGCCTACCAGGAAATTCAGCTGCTATTGCTCAAGAGAGCTGACATCTTTAGTACTATTTTAATTTTAATCAGTTTCACTTCTGTTCATATCTATGGATAGTTCCACTTTCTGCTGCTTCCCTTAACTGTGGCATTCTAATCTAGGACATCCTCAGAAAACCAGGCTGAACACAGACGGCAGGACTAATAACATGCACTCTCTGGAGCTAAGGCTTAAAACTCATGTCTCCCTGCTCCCAGATGTGTGAGCTAATCTGCAAACTGATCTTCTTTTGCACTCCCAATTAATATTTAATTATTCCACGAACAGCAAAACACCTTCAAGAGGAGACATTGCAACCATCCCACCTCAGTATTTTATAGCCAGGATACTTTCCTGGAAGATAGGAGATGCTGATTAGAGCTCCCTCAGGCAGAGGATGGAACTGAATGCAAGCCTGCTGCCTTTTAACTGCTGAGGTAGTGCATAGCACACGTTGGGAGTGGCAGGCAAGCTACAGAACAGTAGGAGCTTTTGAACAAAAAAGGCCATATGGCTAATTTCAGAAAAGGGAGCCTGTCTTGAAGGTCACTGTTTCCAGACAATGACACTGCTTAAAGTACTCCCCATTTTCAAGATCTCTCCCAGGCAGCTCTCCATTCAGCTGGTTGGGATTTGCCATGTAACTAACTTTTCCTAGAGGCTTCCTAATCACCTATCCTTAACGAGGCAAATTCAGAAACACCAAGCACCTAGGTACAGCAAAGCTTGAAGCTGCAGAAACTTTTCATGCTTTTCTTTGTGAATGTAGTGCCTAGCAGCTTAGAAAAGGGATCAAGAAGCACAGTGTCACTGCCAGAAAATACCTTGATCACTTGGGGTCAGCACAATTCTGGGTGCACACAAGACAATAGAGCGAGCAGCCCAGACTGACAGCATTCACTGTAATACAACAGAAAGTCATGAGGAAATGAAGACAACCCTTAGGATATACAAATAATGAAGTTCCAAGAAAAAGAAGTGTACCTACAAAACAAATCTTCCCCAACTCCTCGTCTCCACGTGCTCCCATTGTGTTCCTCTCTTCCAACACTTACAGTCTTAACAGCAAGCCTACAATTTGTACACCACACCATTTCTCTTGAAAGCTACCATCTTTCCACAACCTTTACAGATAATATTCCTTCTTTCAACACACTAATAAAATTAACATGATTAACCATTAATTACAAAAACAAAACATTCTCTCTCCCTGAACATATCAAAAAATAGTTTAGATTATTTGTAAAACAGATTGTTATTTCTGACATACTGGGCATACTGGGTTAGGTTCTGACTTGTGATACGAATCAGTACATTTCCAAGAAGAGATCTGATTTACAACACGAGTGTCTTGCTTGTCTAATTAATATGCATCAGGACATTATGCAGGAATGCTCTCCACATGGCATACATGTCCATGAACTGAGTGATATATCACACACATTCCTTTGAGATCTGCCATGTCAGAGAGGGTGTCCCACAACACTGCTATGTTTGCAGCTGCTCAGGTGGGTGAGGCTGAAGCACTACTGCAGTAAGCATATCACAGATACACAAACAGGAAGAATTACAAAAGAGAGGGCATAAACCTTTGAGATCTCCAGAGGCCCTTATCATCCAACAAGAAATATTGTTCCTTTGCAATTTTTTCCTTTTTCTTCCTTGTCAGCATGTCTCAAGGGGTCTTTCATACCACAGAAATACTTGAGATATCTTGAGTTATCATTCTTCTGAGTTCATTCCCAAGATTCAACAACATGTGTCCTGCATGTGAAATTCAGTTTATCTATGAAAGAATGGGAAGCACACAGACACTTCATTTACCATCCTAAAGCAAACAGTGCTAAAGTGCAATCCTTCACAACATGGTTGCAGCTTCAATCTTCTTTCTTTCTTCCTCCTCAGAGCAAATGAAAACTGCAGCTACTCTGCTTCCTGAATCCATAATCAGCTTCTTAAATAATTCCTTCAGCTGAAAGAAAAAAATAATACCACCACATTAAAAATAACCCACCTGTGAAGCACTGTGGAGACACTGTAGAGCACTGAAGTTTTTGTGCTACATAACTAGGAAAGAATCACGTAGAGTTCCTTGAAAATGTTCATACCTCAGCAACCAACGGCCTTTCTGGAATTAATACCAGGCTCAGCAGCACTGCACAAGATATCACAAGCCTGTAGGATCACAGGTAATTACTCATACACTGTGCGATTTCAGCTTTCATCACAACACCAAAACTGTTACAGCTGCACACAGTAGCTGGAGCAACCCAACGTTTAGTCAAGAGTACTTACATTATCCAAATGTCTCATGTGCCCACATGCAAAATTCAGCTACAATTTGGCGATATACATACTGAAATTATATAGAAAAGAGCAAGGTGCCAAGGTATATAAACCGAGGATTATCTTGTGAAGTTAAAATTCCTGTTGACATGTGGAAGTTCATGCTGTTGCAATCAAAAGGCGTATTTGCAAGTCTAACATTTATAATTACACAAACATTCCCCCACCCTTAATGTCAAACATACTGAATGCCTTTCCGACAGTGAGAGGCTTTCCAGCTGGTGAAGAAAACAGCATCAGGAATTCAATGTGTATATTATTTAAAACTATTATCTATCTACATTTCTAAAGAGAATGGAGTTCATTTTTGTTCCAGTCTGTAACACAACCATAGCCAAATGTCAGAATAATGGATAAGATACATAAATTTAAGAAACACATATTCACTTACAAACATCTCAAAAAATATTACTAAGCTAATACATATCTTTAATAAATTGTGAACTGTTGTTATGCAGTGCAGTGGTTCAAAGTTTACTTACGCCTGTTTAAAATATATTAATTGCTAGCACAGACATTTCTCATCTGTGTGACAAGCTTACAGTCTCAATTAACCAGGCATTAGCACTTTGCAAAACTGCTTACCAGTGAAACAACATAAAGCACAAACTAAATCAACTATAAATGGGTCTTTCTCCACCAAAGTTATTTCCACTCTGAAAGGCAACAAAGTCCCTGAGATTGCAAGGGACTGGTAAGTAGCAAATCTAGTACTAACACTATGTATGACTTTGGAAAAGCTGTCCTGAGTTTCTCCTTCTTTTGTCTGTCTGATGTTTAGACAAAAGCGATCTTGGATCGGTATTCAGGTCTGGAATCATCCCATGTTAGTAAAATATCTTACCAAAGCGCCTGCACTACGAGATTAATTGCCTAGGCTTCTCGTATAATTGTATGACATACGTCTTCTCCTGAACCATGCAAAAGTTTTTTCTATATTCCTTTGATCATGTAGAATATTGGTGTAAAAAATAGAAGTAACTTAATTGGTTATACCTGTACTGGTCTAAAATAAAAAATTCAGACACATTATTCATCCCTGATATAGTTGGGGTTTTTTTATCAAAAAATAGAAAATTATAAATAGAAAACAATAATGTGTCTGTGTTAGAAACAAATTCAAAACTAGAAAAAGGAGTAGAAAGTCTGTAACACAGAGGGACACAACTAGACGTGAATTACAGGCCTATCTGACAGAAAGAAAGACAGAAAGAAGGAGAGGAAGAGACAGAGAGAAAAAGAGAGAGAGAAAAAGAAAGAAAGAAAGAAAGAAAGAAAGAAAGAAAGAAAGAAAGAAAGAAAGAAAGAAAGAAAGAAAGAAAGAAAGAAAGAAAGGAAAGAAAGAAAGAAAGAAAGAAAGAAAGAAAGAAAGAAAGAAAGAAAGAAAGAAAGAAAGAAAGAAAGAAAGAAAGAAAGAAAGAAAGAAAGAAAGAAAGAAAGAAAGAAAGAAAGAAAGAGAGAAAAAAAGAATGAGAGAGAAAGAGAAAGAAAGAGAGAGAGGAAGGAAAGGAAGGAAGGAAGGAAGGAAGGAAGAAGGAAGGAAGGAAGGAAGGAAGGAAGGAAGGAAGGAAGGAAGGAAGGAAGGAAGGAAGGAAGAAAGAAAAGAAGGAAAGAAAGAAAGAAAGAAAGAAAGAAAGAAAGAAAGAAAGAAAGAAAGAAAAGAAAGAAAGAAAGAAAGAAAGAAAGAAAGAAAGAAAGAAAGAAAGAAAGAAAGAAAGAAAGAAAGAAAGAAAGAAAGAAAGAAAGAAAGGAAAGAAAGAAAGAAAGAAAGAAAGAAAGAGAAAGAAAGAAAGAAGAAAGAAAGAAAGAAAGAAAGAAAGAAGAAAGAAAGAAAGAGAAGAAAAGAAAGAAAAGAAAGAAAGAAAGAAAGAAAGAAAGAAAGAAAGAAAGAAAGAAAGAAAGAAAGAAGAAAGAAAGAAAGAAAGAAAGAAAGAAAAGAAAGAAAGAAAGAAAGAAAGAAAGAAAGAAAGAAAAAGAATCCTGTGCATCACAGGGAAATCTCCAAGTTACAGTAACATCAAGAT